>NC_037672.1:164653931-164726604 GCF_003255815.1 Theropithecus gelada | reverse complement strand
GAATGTGTTTGCTCTTGCTTCTCTAGTTCTTTTAATTGCGATGTTAGAGTGTCAATTTTAGATCTTTCCTGCTTTCTCTTGTGGGCATTTAGTGCTATAAATTTCCCTCTACACACTGCTTTAAATGTGTCCCAGAGATTCTGGTATGTTGTATCTTTGTTCTCATTGGTTTCAAAGAACATCTTTATTTCTGCCTTCATTTCGTTATGTACCCAGTAGTCATTCAGGAGCAGGTTGTTCAGTTTCCATGTAGTTGAGCGGTTTTGATTGAGTTTCTTAGTCCTGAGTTCTAGTTTGATTGCACTGTGGTCTGAGAGACAGTTTGTTATAATTTCTGTTCTTGTACATTTGCTGAGGAGTGCTTTACTTCCAATTATATGGTCAATTTTGGAGTAAGTACGATGTGGTGCTGAGAAGAATGTATATTCTGTTGATTTGGGGTGGAGAGTTCTATAGATGTCTATTAGGTCTGCTTGCTGCAGAGATGAGTTCAATTCCTGGATATCCTTGTTAACTTTCTGTCTTGTTGATCTGTCTAATGTTGACAGTGGAGTGTTGAAGTCTCCCATTATTATTGTATGGGAGTCTAAGTCTCTTTGTAAGTCTCTAAGGACTTGCTTTATGAATCTGGGTGCTCCTGTATTGGGTGCATATATATTTAGGATAGTTAGCTCTTCCTGTTGAATTGATCCCTTTACCATTATGTAATGGCCTTCTTTGTCTCTTTTGATCTTTGATGGTTTAAAGTCTGTTTTATCAGAGACTAGGATTGCAACCCCCGCTTTTTTTTGTTCTCCATTTGCTTGGTAAATCTTCCTCCATCCCTTTATTTTGAGCCTATGTATGTCTCTGCGTGTGAGATGGGTCTCCTGAATACAGCAGACTGATGGGTCTTGACTCTTTATCCAGTTTGCCAGTCTGTGTCTCTTAATTGGAGCATTTAGTCCATTTACATTTAAGGTTAAGATTGTTATGTGTGAACTTGATCCTGCCATTATGATATTAACTGGTTATTTTGCTCGTTAGTTGATGCAGTTTCTTCCTAGCCTCGATGGTCTTTACATTTTGGCATGTTTTTGCAATGGCTGGTACCGGTTGTTCCTTTCCATGTTGAGTGCTTCCTTCAGGGTCTCTTGTAAGGCAGGCCTAGTGGTGACAAAATCTCTAAGCATTTGCTTATCTGTAAAGGATTTTATTTCTCCTTCACTTATGAAACTTAGTTTGGCTGGATATGAAATTCTGGGTTTAAAATTCTTTTCTTTAAGAATGTTGAATATTGGCCCCCACTCTCTTCTGGCTTGGAGAGTTTCTGCCGAGAGATCTGCTGTGAGTCTGATGGGCTTCCCTTTGTGGGTAACCCGACCTTTCTCTCTGGCTGCCCTTAAGATTTTTTCCTTCATTTCAACTTTGGTGAATCTGGCAATTATGTGTCTTGGAGTTGCTCTTCTCGAGGAGTATCTTTGTGGCGTTCTCTGTATTTCCTGGATTTGAATGTTGGCCTGCCCTACTAGGTTGGGGAAGTTCTCCTGGATGATATCCTGAAGAGTGTTTTCCAACTTGCTTCCATTTTCCCCCTCACTTTCAGGCACCCCAATCAGACATAGATTTGGTCTTTTTACATAATCCCATACTTCTTGCAGGCTTTGTTCATTTCTTTTTCTTCTTTTTTCTTTTGGTTTCTCTTCTCGCTTCATTTCATTCATTTGATCCTCAATCGCTGATACTCTTTCTTCCAGTTGATCGAGTCGGTTACTGAAGCTTGTGCATTTGTCACGTATTTCTCGTGTCATGGTTTTCATCTCTTTCATTTCGTTTATGACCTTCTCTGCATTAATTACTCTAGCCGTCAATTCTTCCACTTTTTTTTCAAGATTTTTAGTTTCTTTGCGCTGGGTACGTAATTCCTCCTTTAGCTCTGAGAAATTTGATGGACTGAAGCCTTCTTCTCTCATCTCGTCAAAGTCATTCTCCGTCCAGCTTTGATCCGTTGCTGGCGATGAGCTGCGCTCCTTTGCCGGGGGAGATGTGCTCTTATTTTTTGAATTTCCAGCTTTTCTGCCCTGCTTTTTCCCCATCTTTGTGGTTTTATCTGCCTCTGGTCTTTGATGATGGTGATGTACTGATGGGGTTTTGGTGTAGGTGTCCTTCCTGTTTGATAGTTTTCCTTCTAACAGTCAGGACCCTCAGCTGTAGGTCTGTTGGAGATTGCTTGAGGTCCACTCCAGACCCTGTTTGCCTGGGTATCAGCAGCAGAGGCTGCAGAAGATAGAATATTTCTGAACAGCGAGTGTACCTGTCTGATTCTTGCTTTGGAAGCTTCCTCTCAGGGGTGTACTCCACCCTGTGAGGTGTGGGGTGTCAGACTGCCCCTAGTGGGGGATGTCTCCCAGTTAGGCTACTCAGGGGTCAGGGACCCACTTGAGCAGGCAGTCTGTCCCTTCTCAGATCTCAACCTCCGTGTTGGGAGATCCACTGCTCTCTTCAAAGCTGTCAGACAGAGTCGTTTGCGTCTGCAGAGCTTTCTGCTGCTTTTTTGTTGTTGTTGTTGTTGTGTAGCTGTGCCCTGTCCCCAGAGGTGGAGTCTACAGAGACAGGCAGGTTTCCTTGAGCTGCTGTGAGCTCCACCCAGTTCGAGCTTCCCAGCAGCTTTGTTTACCTACTTAAGCCTCAGCAATGGCGGGCGCCCCTCCCCCAGCCTGGCTGCTGCCTTGCCGGTAAATCACAGACTGCTGTGCTAGCAATGAGGGAGGCTCCGTGGGCGTGGGACCCTCCCGGCCAGGTGTGGGATATGATCTCCTGGTGTGCCTGTTTGCTTAAAGCGCAATATTGGGGTGGAAGTTACCCGATTTTCCAGGTGTTGTGTGTCTCAGTTCCCCTGGCTAGGAAAAGGGATTCCCTTCCCCCTTGCGCTTCCCAGGTGAGGGGATGCCTCGCCCTGCTTCAGCTCTCGCTGGTCGGGCTGCAGCAGCTGACCAGCACCGATCGTCGGGCACTCCCCAGTGAGATGAACCCAGTACCTCAGTTGAAAATGCAGAAATCACCGGTCTTCTGTGTCGCTGGCGCTGGGAGTTGGAGACTGGAGCTGTTCCTATTCGGCCATCTTGCTCCGCCCCCCGGTGCTATCCACTTTTAAACAACCAGATCTCGTGAGAACTCCATCATGAGACAGTACTAAGGGGATGGTGCTAACCATTAGAAACCATCCCTATGATCCAATAACCTCCCACCAGGGCCCACCTCCAACACTTGAAAGCAGAAAAAAAAAAAATGATACAGGTGTTTACAGATTTTTGACAACTGTTGGGCATAATCTATGATCCTTTAGAAAATAAAAAATGAGGAGAGCTTTATAATTGATCATACTTTCTGCCTAGGGGCACATTCTCATATGCTCCAATGGAAGGAAAAACCAAAGTAGAATGTGGAAGTTTTCATGAGTCAAAAAAGCACAGATCAGAGTTTAAGAAAGCTAAGGTACTATAATTAACTAGATAGTATAACAGAGAAGAAGGGAATTACTCAGTGAAAAAGAATAAGAAGCTCTTTAAGAAAGGATGCTAAGGATAATGATAGTCCATTTTGCAACCATAAGGTGAAAATCCATGAGGTTGAACAAAGAACAAATAGATACCAGGGGACTGTAAACTGGATAATTCTTAGAACTCATTCATTGTGTGAAGTCCTTTGAGTTCATACAAATGAGAATGCAAGTGGTAGATTGGTTGGTAGGTCTAAGGTATCCTTAAAATAATGTCTACTATTGACACATTCTAAATTCTAAAATGGTCCAAATAAATCTATAATGACAGAAAGCAGATTAGCATTTCTGCTGGACCCGGAGTTAAGTGAAAAGGACTGCAGTGACAGCAAGGAGATATGGGGAAACTCTTGGAGTTACAGGCATGTGCTATATTTTTATTGTTAAATTGTTGTGTGCATTCTTGACAACTCATCTCATTATAAAGTTAAAATAGAAACAATTTACTGTTGGGATTATGGGCATGTCCCCCAGGGTACTGGGAAGATTTAAGATACACTGCTGAACACAAGACAGTGGAGCACTACCAGCTCCCTAGAATTGAAACTTCTGATGAGTAAAATGAAAAATCCATTTTTGAGAACATTAAGAACATGGAAATGGGGCTAGTATCAGGAAGTTTTGTGTACTTAAGTCGACATAAAGTTAAAAAGAAACTGGAAGGCACAGTTCAATGTGAAATTGGACAGAAAATCCATAATTTTAAGTGAAGAAAGTAAGTAGAGGAGGAGAGAGGAAAGAGTTCTTGTGAGTAACATCCCTATGGGGCTGGTCTTGAATGGCTGAAAAGCCAACAATATCTAGTGTGCATGCACACACAAACACACACACACACACACAAACACACACACACAAATACACACAAACACATACACAGAAACACACACAAACATGCACAAACACACACAAACACACATGCAAACACATACACACAAACACATACACCAACACATACACCAATACATACACAAACACACATACAAATACAAACACACACACATCCACACAAACACACAAATACACACACACAAACACACACACACAGTGATATGAAAAGAAGTCTAGTTAATCTTGAACTAGGATCCTCATCCTTTTACAGACAGGAACCTCCTGAAGATAGCTGGTCCAGAAAGAATATATATTATTCAATAACAAATAATATTCAAATGTTCCCTAAAAAGATAATGATAAATGAAAAATAAATGGCAGTAGAGGAAAACAAATGGCAACAGGAGGAAAACTGGTGGCAAAATTTGCTTTGAAACAGATAAAGAGTGTGACCAAACATATTTATTTAAATTTTTTTCAAAAAATGTAATACAACAATTTCCTTTATTGAACAAGAACAAAAGAAGCTCAGATATTATTTATCGGAATATTAGAAAGAGAGAAGTACTAAAATAAAAACATGACAAAAATAAGTGTCGAATGCATAAACTCAGGAAGCTGTAGTGAACACTGAAATGAGAGCAAAATACGACTCAAAGAAATACAATGGAAATAAACAAAATATAAAAAATAATTTTGAGACTATAATTGACAAAGACAATCAAAATGGAGTTAATAGACATACAGCTGGTGTCCCTATTTAAGAAAATTTAAATATTGAATATAATTTTTAAAAATGTTTGAATAATGAAAGAAGACTTACATCTACAAATTGAGTGATTACAAGAAAAACATTGGTTAAGTATCATTAACCCTAATATCTGTTCTGGTAAGTTTACTAGATACAAAACTTAAAGAAAAAAATGTATTAAGAAGCTAGGTAAAGAAAAATCATCTATCACGAGGAAACAGATTTTTTACGTCAACATTTAACACTAGAAAGCAATGAGCCTTGCCTATGATATGAATTTAAAAACTGATGCAATAAGTATATACCTAGCCAGAGTATCATTCGAGTATAAGGCAAGAAAACTAATTAACAAAAAATAGATTCAGGAAAAATAATTTCAATTACATTTCCTTAAAGAAACTATTAGATAATAATATGTTGCCAAATAAGCTATAGCAAATATTGGAAACTCTACTGCAAAAGGACTAAAAATTAACAGACTTTGGTATGAAACAAAAAAATGCTGGGGTTATGCTTTGGAAATCGTGTAGTAAGAAATGTAATCTTATCCAAAAAAAGGTCTGGCATTCACTCTCTGATTCGGGTAGATAATCTCTAAGCCATTGGAATGTCATGCAGGATAAAAGATTTTTTTTTTTTTTAACCTGGGAGCTTTGGGCCACATGGATAGACAATGTTCAAGTTTTAGGGTCAGGGCTGCTTTGAGTCTTGGAGTGTCAATAGACCTCCAGAGGGGCTTGAGACAGAGATCTGACACACAGTTGGTCAATCACGTTTATGTGATTGAACCCCAATGAAGATTCTGGACAGCAAGGCTTAGCTAAGCATCCCTGGTTGAAAATACTCCGTGCATATTGTCATACATCAATGACAGAAAAGTAACATTGTCCATGACTCCATGGGGAAAGGACAACTGGAAATGTTTGGAAACTTCCTGGACTCTGGCCATTGCCCTCCCTTAGGCTGATTTTAATCTTATCCTTTATCTGTAATAAATTATAATGGTGAGTATAATGGCTTTAAGTTAGTTCTGTAAATCATTCCAGTTAACTTTTGACCCAAGGGTGGTGGTCATGTGGACCTCTGAACTTGCAATTCAAATCAGAAATGAAGGCAGTTTTGTGGCCTGCTTCCTCTGACATCACAGAAACATAGTGTAAATACAGGCCTTGATAATAAATAATTTAGTACTTAAGGAAATGTGTGAAGTAAGTATAAAAAAATCAGTGAAAATATAAGCACAAACTTTAGTTTTTCATCCTTTTTAGTCAAAGGTAAAAATATATAATATGAGCTAGATATATAAAATAAACCAATATTCATATACTAAAGAGATAATTAGAAAATACTGAAAATATACAATCTAAAAAAATCAGATATTGGATAGTAATTATGGGAGATGAGAAGAGGTAAATGATGAGAAGAGTCTATCATTTTGCATAGTAAGAAATCAGAAATGTCTAAATAAATAGTTTAATAATAAAGTTATAATTACAAATGTGGTCCCTAAAACTAAAATTAAAAACGTCCACTCATTAAGATATATACCCACACAATATTATAGAGAAATGTCTGTAAACATTGGAAAAAGCAGAACAAATTAAAACATTACGAATTTTCATTTTGCGTAATCATTAACTAGGTCATCTAGATCAATCAACTTAAGAAGAATGACATGAAAATGAGACTCAAACATAAAAACCTTTTGTTTGAAGAACTTGTAGGGTTCCTAAGGAGTGACGACATCTGGGAACAATATTCAAGAGAAAAAAAACCTCAGAAATGTGAATCTGGCTTCTGGGTCTCTTTTTCCCTAAGTTCTGGTGGCAATGCTACAGAACGTGACTGAGAAGATTGTTGAGGATGAGAAGCTGAGCACAGGTAACCTGCAAATAGACTCAAGGAGTAAGAAAGAAACAAAATGGAAAGGACTTTTATGTCTGTGTGTGTATGTGTGCGTGTGTGTGTGTGTGAGAGAGAGAGAGACAGACAGAGAAAGAGAGTACGGGTGAGAAAGGGAGAGAGATTGTATGGGACTGCGAATGACAAAAGTAGGTTTGGGCTAGATCTCTGAGACAATGCCATATTATTAAAGGTATAGCATCAATAGACAGGTTCTTGCAGCGACCTGAGACAAATTTCTAATCACTTTAACCCTTCATTAGATTAAGAAGAATCAGAAATGCTAATGCTCCCAAATGCCTGACAGGTCCAGAGAGATCTATTCTAAAGAAAAAAAATTCTTCTTGCTATTATTTCAAAATAATTCTATACAATTTCTGGGTTTCAGTAATAAAATAACCAAGGCCACTAGGAGAAAAGAAATCAAAAGTGGACCATAATCCCAGCACTTTGGGAGGCCAAGGCGGGCGGATCATGAGGTCAGGAGATCGAGACCATCCTGGCTAACACGGTGAAACACCATCTCCACTAAAAATACAAAAAATTAGCCGGGCGTGGTGTTGGGCTCCTGTAGTCCCAGCTACTCAGGAGAATGGCGTGAATCTGGGAGGCGGAGCTTGCAGTGAGCAGAGATCGCGCCACTGCACTCCAGCCTGGGCAACAGAGGGAGACTCCATCTCAGAAAAAAAAAAAAAAAAGAAAGAAAGAAAGAAAAAGAAATCAAAAGTGATAAAAAATCAAGAGAAAAAACATTCTAGAAACAGACCCATAGAGATATAGATTCATTGTTACATGCATTCTGAACTATAACCATGTCTATATAAGACATACAGATTATTGCATATGTATATAATAAAGTATAACTATATCAAATATATTTGAATATATTATAAAGAAGGCTTTGAATTTTAGCAGAAAATTGGCACTTAGGGAAAAAATCAAAGAAAAATTATAAAACTGAAATGCAAAATAATTAAAATGCAGACTGTAATGGATGCATTTAATAGCTGATTAAACACAGGGAAGAGAGAATTAGAGAACCAGAAGATAGATCGAAAAGATCATAGACAGAAAGAGAAACATTTTTTTTTTATACATGACAGTCACAGAATTACACAAATTGGAGAGCATAAACTGCAAGGTTTCTCAAAGTCCCAGATGAAATAAATTCTCCAGGACAACTGAAATTATGGGGCTGGAGAAATAGAAATACCTCCTAATAGGACAAGTGGAGAAATTATAATCAAAGTGGCATACATATAATGGTAGAAGTAATACATAGTATTTTAAAAAAATAATGAAAACATAAAAAATGAAAGTTGATAAATCCATACAATTAAATGACATATAGTGCTAAAAATGATGTTGCCTTTCAAGACTGAAAAAAACAAAGTGAATAACTATGTGTTTTATAAGTCATTATTTTAGTAACAAGAAGGATAAATCATATAAGCTTGTTTTACATAAACTATCTGTTGCCACATACACGAGAGAGGAGAAAATGTGATTGCCTTTTAAAAGGATAACAGTTGTGAATATAGGAACTTTCACAACATGCTATGCTATAGAGTTGGAATTAAAGTATTTAATACACATCTACATAGTTAAAAAAATTGGTGGAGAATCCTTTGATAAAGAAAAATCTGGTCATCAAAAGCATGCAACAGAATATTGAAGCCATAAGGCAGCTATTTTTGTAGAAAAAATAATTTTGTATAGTAGATTGAACATGTCAAGAGGTAAAATTAGAATATGGTCTTTTTAAATTAGGCTGAATGGTTTGAATTTATTTTTTAAATTTTATTTATTTATTATTTTTTGGAGAAAGAGTCTCATTCTGTAGCCCAGGCTGGAATCCAGTGGCATTTCTGCTCACTGCAACCTCCACCTCTCAAGTTCAAGTGATTCTCATGCCTCAGCCTCCCGAGTAGCTGGGACTACATGTTTGTGCCACTGTGCCCAGCTAATTTTTTGTAATTTTTGTACAGACAAGGTTTCATCATGTTGGCCAGACTGATCTCAAACTCCTGAGCTCAGATAATCTGCCCACCTTGACCTCTCAAAGTGCTGAAATTAGAGGCATGAGTCACCATGCCCGGCCTGAATGTATTTTAACGTAATAAGTCCTCAAACATTTCTGCATAGAAGTAAAGTGAAAGCAGAACATCAGGGACATTGTTCTGATTGTTTTGCCCAGGATAGAATGGGAAGAAGAGCTCAGATGCAGTTAGAAGTCTATTGCTAGAGGGCATTGTAATTCAAGAGAAGCAAATGTAGTAAAAGCTAATACAAAGTTGTTTTAATTTAATTTTGGCCTTCTAAGATAAATAAAGTACATCAGAGGAGCCAAAGAAAGTTGTGGATAAGATTACTTAATTGCTGTGAGTAATCACTGAGAGGTACTGGTAACCTGGTAAAATGCCCAAGTGATGCAAAAAGTGGCAAGAGTACCTCAGTGTTTTGTTTTGTGTTTTTTTTTCATAAAAAATCAAAACGAAAATTAAAGTCTATAGACAATAAAAGTGAAAAGCATGCACACAGAAAAACTTTTTATCAGATGACTATTAGGCTATTTCTGAGCACCAGGTACCAGCAGACTTTTATTTTTTGACTTAATGTAATATTAATTTGTATTTTGCATAATTAAAACTTACAACAGAAATAGTAGTTATAAGATCCTATGCTATTGTGCCTGAAAAATGACTACAAATTTTATAATTGTCCCTTTGTTCTAATTAGCAGTAAGTAAAAGAAGTTCTGCTTCTGGGAAGCTAGAGTATGTGTGCTGTTCTTCATTCTTTGCACTAAATAGCCCTGGGCATTATGTATAAAACAAACATGAACACTCTGCAGGGTATAGAGAAGATGACAGACTGGCTAGGGAACTTGAGATCTAAGAAATGACATGGCAGTGAGTTTTTTGTATTTTCTTTTTGTTGTTGTTTGTTTGTTTTTTGCCTCACATATACCAGCCTTGAAACTGAAGAAGCCAGCAACCCAGAAACATCAATGAATTTAATACCATCACCACCAACAAAGCCTGCTTTCTTTAGCCAATTGTCCTGGAAAGGGACGTAGCAAGGCAGAACTTTTTTAGACAATAGCCACCCCACTCCAACCCAACAGTACAGAAGAACAGTGGGCCAACTTCCATCCATACAAGAAAAGGCAAATCAGGGAGCCTAGATTTTCACCCCACTCAGGTTATAATGAAGCACTCCAGGCCCTCTGCCAGGATGGTGTCATAGAAGGTCAAGTAGGAAGCAAGGGCTTTAATCTCTCCCAAGTAGTAATGACACCACTCCTCAACACAAACTACAGTGTCAGTGAGAACCAAATTGGAGCACAGACTTCTACCCCAACCTGGCAGAAGCCCATTTTCACCCTCCAAACTGATGTGGTGGCTAAAGAGGGCTAATGAAGAATCAGGACTTTTACTCTTTCTCAGGGGTGATGAGGACATCCTTTTGAAGGGTCAGTAAATACCATATGGGGAACAATAATGAGGCATTGCTGCCTCTTCCAGTCAAGTAAGTATCGAGGCATAGTAGAGAGCCAAAACTCCCACCACTGATGAACAGTCATGAAGACCCCTCCCTACTATCTAAGGTGCTACAAACATCTGAGTCAGGAATCTGATGTTATGCCCCCAGTTGGCAAAAACAAAGTGGCTACCCCTGTTCGCTTGCTGAAGCATTGTTAGAGGAAGCCAGCTAAAATACATTTAAATATGATTTGGAGTATCATAACATAAACCTGGCATGTCCAGATTGCAGTTGAAAATCTCTTGTCACATCAGAAAGAAGATCTTAAACTCAATGAAAAGATGCAATCAATCATAGCCAAAACTCACATGAAAGAGATGTTAAAATTCTCTGAAAAATATTTGAAAGCAGCCATCATAAAAATGCTTCACCTTGTAATTGCAAATAAGCTAGAAACAAATGAAAAAAATAGAAATTCCTAGCAGATAAACGGAGTTTAAGCAAAGAAATACAAATTATAAAGGACAAGATAAAAATTTTAGATCTGGAATAAACCAACCTAAATTAAAAACTCAATGGATGAGTTTGATTGCAGAATAGAAGAGTCAGGAGATAATATTAGTAAATTGAAAGACAACAATAGAAATTTTCTAATCTGAACAACAGAGAGAAAATAGACTTAAAAAAAAAAGAGCAGAGTCTTAGGGACCTGCTTTACTGTAGCAAAAAGTATAACATTGGTATTGTCAGAGTTTCCAAATAATAGGAGACAGAGGTCAGGGATAAACCATCCTTGAAGAAAAAGTGGCTGAAAATGTCCCCAAATTGGCAAAAGATATAAACCTGCAGGCTTAAACTACTGAATTCCAAAAACAGTAAACCCAAAGTAAATCTACAGTGAGATGCATCATAGTCAAACTTGTGAAAACTAAAAACAAAATCTGGAAAATGGAGAGAGAAGCCACTTTATCTCTAAGGAAAAACAATTATGATATTTGATTCCTCATCAGAAATGATGGAGGCCAGAAGAAAATCATGCAGTAATTTTCAAGTTTTCTCAAGTGAGAATTCTATGTTTAGCGAAAACGTTTTTTAATAATAAAGGGGAAATCAAGACATTCATATATAAAAGAAAGTAAAGAGGATTTGTCACCAACAGAGTAACCCTAAAATCACGACTGAAGGAAGTTCTCTAAACAAAAAGGAAATAATTTTTAAGAAAGAAAGAAGATGAGGAAGGAAAAAGAACATGATCTCTATACATTTTTCTGTGGTCATCACCAACACCGTGGGATGGTAGTCACTGTTCCTGATCTGAAGATTTAGGCATATCACTGTGTTCATACACAATGAGGTCCATTCAAAGAGCAGGTAATTTTACCTCGTTATTTTCTTTTTCACAAATGTATAAGAGAAATGAGTGTACATGTAAATTAAGTTTCTTGATAAGGTTTACATTTTCATAACATTTCAGAAAATATTTCAATCAAACCCAAAAAAGAAACCAACATAAAAAGACTAGTTAATATTTGACAGAATTCCAGTCTATGGTAATGCCAGAAGATTGATTAATGCAATAAGTTATTGATGCAAGTAAATAAACAGAAAGAAACTATACTGTGTTAAAAATTCAAAAGTAGATGTAGAAGTAATGTTCGACTACAGTTGAAGCAAAAGTCTGAGGCAAAATATAGAAATAAATCATACATGATTAAAAAATTTCTGTATAAATTTAGTAAGAATCCCAAATGTCATTTCATACAGTACTAGCTAATGAAAAAATGCTGACCTCAAAGTCAAAGAGTCTATGCATGCACTTAAGCAATATAATAGAAACATATGCAACAACAGAAGCAGAACTAAAGTTTAAGTGACATTTCGGTAGGGGAGGGAGTTTCTAGTTAGAGTAGCTTCCACGAGTAATGTGGATTTATAGTCAGCTTTTAAGAATGGGAAGGATTGATGAGCAGATTTCTATGCCAAGGCATTTCTGGAAATGGAGGCAATCTGAATAAATTTAAAAGAGTCAGGATATATAATCACATAGAAGGACCCCAGTGATGGTCTAATTCTTTCATATTACAGAAGAGAACTGAGCAATTATATGTATTACAAATATATGTATTTGTAAACCTTAATTTTTCAATCTGTCAGTTTAAGTGCACATAATTTTATATAATCACTAAATCTAAACACGGCTTAAAATACTGACTCATCTTTACTGAAATCTACTTCAATAAGAATCTAGTACAATGCTCAGCACATAATTGGACCTTATTAAAATACATTAAATAAATGAAATGATAATTAAATCATTAGGAAATTATTAAGTAACTGATTTGAAAATGAAAGCTAGAGAATAACTCAAAATTCAATTATAGAAGCTTTAGGAATTTGTTTTATGGTTTTATGGGTCTGCTGATTGTAAAAGCACTCTGTGTAATAAGCCAAACCCATCCAATATCCAAATACTATAGTTGTCTAGTGTTTAATAACTTAAATGCCCAGACATTCCAGATCTATATTTATCACAAGCAAAATTGAATCTGACTTTTTCTCTGATGAATCAGAAAGCAGGGACCTTTACTTATCAAAGTTAAATTGACAGAAATATAATGTGACCTTGGTTGGGAGAGTCATAGACTCTCTTGGACAGCAATTTTCAGAACTTTAAAACAACAGAGTTTTTGTTTTATTCCATCAAGGTTTTATCGTCTTTGTTGTTATTGTTTGGTTTTCATTCTTTGTTTCTTAAAAGAATAGTTACCATGCTCTTTAATGCCATAATTCAGAATATCTTTCATATTCTATATGTTATGAACAGTCTTTCTCATGGAAAAGGGATCCATGAAAGAAATCACTATTTTCTTAAATAATTTTTGTGCCTTTTCTTTGTGCCTCTATAATATTGAGTTTTCTTTTTTGTTCTTGTCTTAGCAGACATTTGTTCTGGTTAACTGATTACTCTTAAATTTGAAGACAAAAGCTAAAAAAAGAATAAAAGCCTCTACCTTTAACCAGACTCTGTCATTAATTCCCATACCCTTTAGAAAAGACAGTACTGTTTAATCATTTCAGTGTCACATAATTAAAATTATTTACTTTATCTTAAATATATCCTACAAATTGCAACTGGTTTTATTGTTTATCTTTTCCAAGCTTATACCAACCTAATTATATGATTTTCTAAATACTTCTTTTTACTGGATTGATTTTTCTTATATTGCTTAACTTACAGTTACTTTATATGTTCCATATAATTTAGGTTTAGGTGAACTTGACACTTACATGGTTTAGATGAGTGACCTTTCAATAATTCTAAAGAGATGACTGCTATTTTTGTTTACCTTTATTTACCTTTTAGAAGCTTTATTTATTTCATTTTTAGAACACTATTTGCAATTTTAGAAATTTGTTTTCCTGAAATTCATTCTATTTACATGGTTAAAAAACTTCACTTGCATATTGTAAGCTGATTCTCAGTTGATTTGTTTCACTTGGCAAAATGAAGGGAGATTATGGAGTGACATTATTATTACCCTAAATTTAGGTTCATGAATAACAACATGGAGGAAAAAGTCTCTGCTTGCCCTCGGCCCACCCTGACACCATCGAACAGAGCCCTCAACTGTGGGGTACAGGTCAGCCAGTGCTCACATTAGAAGAGAGAGGAGGTTTCAATTCTTTCCTTCATTAGCCAGGATTTCTGAAATTATTCTGTTATATATAGGACAGATATGAGTACCAATTGTTAATTGAGAAGTTTTTGGAGAAAACAATAGTGAATTAGTATATTGAACAGATATTTATTGAGCTTACAGCATAGGCCAAACACTGTGCAAGGCATTAGGGCAATACTACTGATTAACAATGCAACTTGTCCCTAGTTCACGGAGTTTTCATTAATGTAAGGGGAAATACACTAATAAAACAACTGCATTGTTGAATGTATACTTACAAACTAGGCCAACTGAAACACTTTATAGAAAATGAATACAATGGTGTGTGAGAATACACTAAAGAAACTGGCCCTGAGTTGAGCTCAGGATGGTTTGCTCTATGGGCATGAGGCTCCTGATGGGAAACAAAAGATAGCATATGAAGGGAATGGAGAAGGGAGTGGCACCTCAGTCTGTGGGAACAGCCTCATAAAAGGGCTCTGAAAAGAGGGGGAAGAACTGGAGAAGGGTCTGTCTGACTGTGGTGCAATGAGAAAGGGGAAAAGAAATTTTCTCCTCGGAACTTGTAAGCTACGTTGAGGATTTGGGTCTTTATCTTAAGAGCAATGTTACACCATTTATTGATGTTAAACTTGACAGGAATTAAACTAATCAAATCTCAGTTTTGAAATGATCACTCTGGCTACAATTTGATGAACAGATAGGAAAGGAACCAGAAAAGATTTAGGGAAAATAATTAATTGGCTGTTGCTAAGAAATGACAGTAACTTGGACTAAGGTAAAGCCAGTAAAACAATGAAGGAAGGAGAGATGCAGGAGATAAGAGGTAAAATAGAAACAGGATTTGGTGATAAATTTTATATGGGTGGAAACACTAAAGGAGGATGATGAGGCCTGCATTCACTGACAGAGCAAGTCTGGGAAAGGAACCTATTCAAGTTTAAGTGCATTTGAGATAAACTGCACTTATAAAATAAGTTTCCTGCCCCGACAACTCTGGAACTGATGGGTGGAAGGTCTGGAGAATCATTGATAGGTGGGCAATGACTTATTTAGAGCTATATTCTAACGAGGGAAAAGGACCAAAGATAGACCAAAGGCATAGGAAAATCATCAAGAGGAAGTTTTTGATTCTCATATACAAAATCCAATTAAACCAATCATCAGGCCGAAGTCTATAATTCACCTTTGTTCAGGAAGAGGAGAGAGCCCAGCTGAAGAAACATAACAGATTTAGGTATTTAAATTATCTCTAAATCATCTTGGGAATAAGATATGACATGTAGACATCTCCTAAAAAGTTATGTAAAAGGAATATTTCATCTACTTCTTGACTGCAAGAAAAGTTCCCATATTTATTATCACAGAAAACTTTTGAAAAGCAGTGTTGTTGTTACTTTTTTCTTTTGGACTGATTCAAGCCCTAACTCTAAAAATGATTAAAGGGAAAGAGAGAAAAATAAACAGTATTTCAGGGAGAAAAACTTAAGTATCGAAATTTCTAAACAGTCACAAGAAAATACAAGTTTCAAAAATAATGGTATTAAAGAAGATGCTCCCCTCTAGCTCCATAAAGAAAGACACAGTTTACCAAGGTTCCTCACAACCCAGATTTCTCAGTCTTGGGCTGCACAGAGATTCTGTGCAGTCAGCTTCATCTGTTTCACTTTTGACTCAGTCTACTTAAACATGACTTTTTTGTTTAGCCTTCATAGTCTTCCAAGAGTAGCTAATGACTTTCTTGATGTGGTTTGCTAGGACACTGTACTCCTTGAAAATCTACATCTCAATTCATAATCACGTATTTTTGTGATTGTTTAATATTTATCTCTGGTACTAGAATGGATGTTTTAAGAAAGACAAGATTATCTCAGTCTAGAACCTAGATACATATGAAACACTCAAAGCTTTTTGAATGAGTAAGGGGGTATGACGTGAGATATACTCCCCTGACCAGTGAATTGTTGGAATTTTTCTTGTTGGTTAGTGTTGTTTTAAAAGTCTTACTACAGTCTTCTTGATGCAGTCAGGGCCCAGATAATAGCTGGCTTCAATCAAAAGTTAAGATTTAGTGCCTGAAGTCAAGATATCTAGGTATTCTATGAAATTAATTTAAAGGATTTCCTCAGACATCAGTTGGATGGAGGCACCCTTGATATAAATGTACAATTTAAAGACAGTCCTTCCTAGGTATAGGCATGGGATTGGTTCCAGGACCCAAATTCATGTATACTCAAGTCCCTTTGTAGGTCCTGCGGAACCCACAGTTATGAAAAGTTGAAAAGTCGACCCTCTACATACCTGGGTTTCACATCTGCTAATAATGTATTTTCCATTTGAATTTGGTTGAAAAAATAAATCGCTTGTAAGTAGACCCTCACAGTTGAAACCTGTAAGGGTCAATTGTAATCTGGACAGCAGCCTCTTCCCTGAAGAAGATCTATTCACAGGGAACTACTTCAGTAAAAGGCAAGTTCAAAATATTTCCCAGGAAGAAAATTTGTACCTGACAAAAAACTTAGAGAAATAATTGACTGAAATTATAGATTTCTGTTCCAACACAATGAAAGACTGGCCAATTAAGTTGGTTTAGTCATAGTAAAGGCAGCTGTTAGCATTTATCTAACTTCTATTATTAAACAAACAAAAAAGGTTTTTGAGAAGGGTTAGGATGGTGATAGTTCAATGGATCCACTAAAACAAGCATAGTTCATCTTTAAATTCTGGTTAAAAATGGCAATATTAGCATTGGTGTTTGCTATTTCCAAAAATAAGTGAACAACAACTTGGCTAATTGTTTTGCTTCCTAAATTCATTATCAGCACAAGAAAGAGTTAATGAGTGAATGAGAACAGTTATTTTCCTTTATTTCATTGTCAAATAATCCAAATACACTTCAATCGTGAGTAAAACACGTTAAAGAAGGTTTTCAAAAACAGAGCTTGATTTTCTAGTTTCTCTCTCACCCTAGGACTCTAGAGGACAGTTATCCCCACCTCATTCTGATCTCTATATTTAAGTTAGGTAATATAAGCTTTGTTTGTTTTGACTTTTTTTTTTTTTTAAAGCAATTGTGTTCTAGCACTGCTTCTGTTCAACTGAAATCTGGAGGGTTTTTTACTTGAATCAGTACCTTAGTGTATGTTTTTCTGGAAGCAGGGCCAGGCACAAGGACTCCAGTGTGGGTAGTTTATTTGGAATGTGATCCAGGGAGTAGGATGACAGGGCAGAAAAAGACAGGAAAGGAGGAAAAGTTTTTACAAGTGCACAATTAGATTTACTGCTCTAGATAGTGGGGACTCCACGCATCAGAACCTCTGAGAAATGAACTCCCCCGACTTTCTGATAGGTTTGAATGGGGGCTGACCCCACTAGCACACAAAATGTCTGAACTCACAAGCAACTTTGCATTGCGGCTGCAGCTAATGTCAGAGGTAAGCAGAAGGAGGGTCACACAAGGCAGCAAAGGTGTCTGCTAAAGCAACTCCTTATTTTCTTTTCTCTTTTCTTGTGATTACCTTTTCTTTGATCCTATATGGAGGGTCTTCAGACTCATTTTTGTTAAATTTTATATTATTTTATTCTCCTCTCATTCCAGGTGATTAAAATCTATAAAAAGATCTTTACTCAGCAATTGTGACATTTGCAGATGTAGCATACATAATTTTTCTGTCTTCTTTTATTTCCTTAACAATGATCCATTATTCATTATTTTATCTGAATTTCTGGGATTTTTCTTTTCAATCTGAGTCTCTTACATGTTGCCAGTCTTTGAGAGACAATAATCCAATAGAAACACAGTGTAAATTAGTATAGTAAAAACCCTATCTGCAATGGTAGAGAAATACAAGATACTAATATGAGAGGATTTTTTTTAAACATCAAAGTTTTAAAAATTACAACTACTTTACAATGGTTTTGGAAATAAATAGCACACTTGATTCTGCTTCTCCCTAAACTCTGGGCAGTCTACACCCATGCAAGGTGAATCTCTGGTCTTTTTTGTGGTTTTCCGTACTAAACCACTGGAGATGACACAAACACAGGAAAGGCAGTAAAATATTAACATGCTTTTCCATTCTATTTTTGTTTGCTTATATTACAATGAAACCTGTATATTGACTATCTCCCCGCAAAATAATGTACATTCAGTTAGGGATGGGATTTTTAATCTATTCCACTCACTGTGGGATCCTTAGTGCCTTCAGGGAATTGAATTAATAGTTGCTAATAAAATAAAAGCTAAATGATAAATGAGTCAAGTTGTCACTAACACCAAGTTCGTCTAAGTATTTACTTTTTGCTATGTCTTATTATTTTGTTGATCTTTCATCTGAAGTTGCACAATATTGCCAAAAATATTTCTTTCATTATTTTTTGCTCTTTTCCTTATAGCTATATAGGATATCAATTTATATAGCATGTCAACATTTTATATGTAAAAATTGGATTTTTTTTTCCTCTGGCTATATTACTTAAAATTTGGACATTTGTTATTTTTTTCATTTCACCAGGAGAAATATGTGAGTTCCTTCTGCAATTTATCATCACCAGGCTAGACTTCATTACCAGAAATATGTAATATTACTCTAGTAAATTACTTATTTAAAAATTTTTTAAAAGTTTCTTAGTAAGTCACTCATATATATATATATATATATATATATTTTTTTTTTTTTTTTTTTTTTTTGAGACGGAGTCTCGCTCTGTCACTCAGGCTGGAGTGCAGTGGCGCATCTTGGCTCACTGCAAGCTCTGCCTCCCGGGTTCACACCATTCTCCTGCCTCAGCCACTCACTTATATTTTTAAGATTTTTTTTCTTGTTCTTACACTAGATGTTATCATATATAAATGTGAAAGCAAGATGAATTCTTCTTCTAAAAAAAAAGTATAGGGAAAGCTATTCTCAATAATGTGCTCTTTTGGGTAAGACATTGCACAAATTAAGCTTTGGGCATTAAGACATTAAGAGGCAGTAAAAGATACTCTTGGAATGTAATAAATAAAGCCTTAATGCATTTTAGAAAATAAAACCATTATGCAAGTAGTCCAAGCTGTAAATTGACTTTCTCAATTGTCTTGATCACATATATTTTATTATCTTTTCTCTCCACAAATTTGCAAGCATATGTCACATATTGGATGTGGCCTGATAGTGAGATTTCAATTCTAGAAGCTGTTAATAAGTAGCTATGTTGGAGTTTCATTCGACCTGGCACTTACTGGAGAATAAGATGCATTTTGTGTGTCCTTATCTAGCCTGTATTCCCATCATTGGGCATATATACTAAGAGTAGTTGTAGTCAGGAAGAGTAATGATTGTCACTTTTCTTTTTAAGGAGAAGATGACCTGCAAAGTAATCTTTCTTTCCTTTTCCTTTCTTCCTTCCTTCCTTCCTCCCTCCCTCCCTTCCTTCCCATCTCTTTCTTTCTTTCTCTCTCTCTCTTTCTTTTTTCTTTCTTTCTTACCCTTCCTTCCTCCTTCCTTCCTTCCTTCCTTCCTTCCTTCCTTCCTTCCTTCCTTCCTTCCTTCCTTCCTTCCTTCCTTCTCTCTCTCTTTCTCTTCTTCTCTTCTCTTCTCTCTCTTCTTTCTCCTCCTCTCCTCTCCTCTCTTCTCCTCTCCTCTCCTCCTGTCTCTCTCTCTCTCCTTTGTTTCTTTCACGATAAGAGTCTCACCATATTACCCAGGGTGGTCTTGAACTCCTGCGCTCAAGCGATCCACTTGCCTCGGCCTCCCAACGTGCTAGTATTGCAGGGAGAGCCACTGCACCTGGCCTATTCTGTTTAGAAAACAAAAAGTATCTGGAGTAAAGTTGTCCTCTGTCTCTCCACACAAACCAAAACACATATTATCTTCTAAACACATGATATCATCAAATTTAATTTATCTATAACGTTAGATTAAAGTAACACCATTTAAAATTAAGAGCAATCACCCAAAATGACTAAAATTAGGGATGCCTTTATTAAATATACCCGTAATCACAGAAATAACTGATTATATTCTTGTTGAGATACTAAAATAAATTTACAAACTAATGAAAAACTTCCAAAGCTAGTCAATATCCAATATCAATGTAAACTGCATTTCCCCAGGCACAATTTTTATTTCTATGGACAGAAATTATTTGCATTACTATCAGTTTTCAACAAGTTAACTTTATCTCTGCTTGCAAAATAGCCTAGTCAGATATGAATAAAAAGCAGGAATAAACTATAGGATTAACTAGCCAGAGCACTCCCATAATTGTAATATCTCACAATGTTTTCTTACCTCCTTTACCTGGCTAACTCTTCGGGTATATTGTATTGGAAAGAAAAAGACATAAGAGGGACAGTGTAGTTCTTACTCGACTGATACGTTTAAGTATGTGACATGTTTTCTAAACAGACAGATATGTGAGCACTCTATTGAGAACCTCTTTCTGAATTCTCTAGAGCTCCCCCCCTCAGTCGCTGAGACATGTCAGAGCAATTTCTTTAATGGAGTAATGTATTATTCTCTGACTCTTAACTTTGTCTTTTCTCTGCCTCTAGACATCAGGAGATAACCCAAGCTTTCCTTTTTTGAGATTTGTTTACCCCAGTTTTTCTTGAACAGGTCCTGAGGCAACTCTGGGCATGTCTTTTTCCCATGGCCCATATCTGGTTAGTGGAAAACACAACTACATCTCTTGCTTTACAGACTTTGGGACTGCAGATCTCCTGGTGAAATCACTTTAATTTCATCCCTTGTATAAGCCCTTGAATAAGCAGCTTGCAATCTAGTTTCTTATCCTTTATATTACTCAGATGGGATTCAGGCATGTATATGTTTGTACTGTAGGAGTCACATGCCAATGTTATCTAATACTCTTATTTAAACTCCACTTCCTAGATTGGATGTTGTATATGTGTGCATGCACACAGGTGGTTTGGAGGGCGAGGAGTGAGACACACAGAACACTAATGATTCTCACAAAAAAAAAAAAAAAAAAAAGTTTTTCATTTGTCACTCTCTGCTTCTTAGGCCTTCATGATCTTCTTTATTAGCCACTTTATTAGCCAGATGTGGGTATCAGGAGTTGCAAAACTGGTCTTCTGCTCTCTGCTTCAAAAGTCCTGAATAGTGGTATAGATATATATTCTGCAGTTTTCATGCTATACGAAAACTGAGACTAGAAGAGTTTCTATTTTCACATCTTAGATATGGGAAAAACTCATTTTAACCTTCATCTTTATGTTTTCATTATGTGCCCTATGTCAAATAAAAGCAAATCTGGACTTAGGCACAGAGACACTTTTTCAAAAGGATTATTGCAATAAAGGAGAGAACTATTGCTGTAGGCGATGGGAACAATTGCAGTGGAGAGACTCCTCTGACCATAAGATCTATAAACTTTACAAGGGTCAAGTAGAAAGAAATTTTCTTTTATAGGCAGGAGTAAATAAGGCTAAGAAACTAGGTATGGGTGAGCGGGTTGAGAGGGCAAAGTGATCCGACATTTGAGCAGAAAATATTCTCTGAAGGGAGGGGAGGATCTCTTAAGGGAGGGTTATTCCACACTCCCTGCTAATACTGGGTTTGGCAGAGAAGGAGTCAAAGTTCAGGGCTCTGAGGGAAGAAAAGAAGCTTAATTAAAATTTGGTAAAGTTAAGGCAGCAAGTATTTTGTCCAGATTGGTCAGTCGGTACAAAGAGTCAGCTAATCTTTCATGAGGCAAAGAAGGGAAATTTGGAGAGTCTGTCTGGCTTTGTCATGGGTTTAAAAGAGGGCTCCATGAATTCTATCAAAGTTGTGTGGGAAAGGGTGGTTCTTTTTTTGCAATAAAGCTGTTTGGGGAGCACAAAATGATGGGGTTATTTCTTAATCATCATTATTTTCCACAAGCACAGGGCTGAAGGAAAGGTTAATATTATCACTTTACGTAATTTGTATAATGTGACTAGCGTATCTATGAACAAAGTGTTTTTAGAGCAGCTTTTCCAATTTTATTCACCAAGAGAGAAACATGACATTTTATTAATTTTTGACAGTAACAACAACAACAAAAAAGAATCTAGTTTGCAGTTTTGCAAGGGACACTGGAAGCAAAATTGTCTTTGGCAGCTCTTTTGGCATCTCCATTTCTGAGGAGGCACAAAGCTTCAGGCCCTTGAAATGAAGCCATGCAGATGGAACCTTTACCACATCTTTGCTGAGAGTCCCCATGTGAATAATTACAGGCAATTCTAAGCCTGTGAAGAGTATATTCACTTCAAAGAAAACTTAGAATGTTCCCATGGAAGAGGGAGCAAAGTCTATCCTATTAGTGTGAGCACTGGACTGGAAGATAAAACTCTAGTGTTCTATTTACAGCTTTAATGGAGATTTGCTATTGTCTCTTGGGGTCTCCCTTGCCTCAGTCTGCATGTTTCTTTTTTTTTTTTTTTTTTTTTTTTTTTTTTAGACAGAGTCTCGCTCTGTTGCCAGGCTGGAGTGCAGTGGCCCGATCTTGGCTCACGGCAACCTCTGACTCCCTCGTTCAAGTGATTCTCCTGCCTCAGCCTCCTGAGTAGCTGGGATTACAGGCAGCCACCACGCTCAGCTAATTTTTGTATTTTCAGCAGAGACAGGATTTCACCATGTTGGCCAGGATGGTCTCGATCTCCTGACCTTATGATCTGCCCACCTAGGCCTCCCAAAGTGCTGGGATTACAGGTGTGAGCCACGGCGCATGGCCCAGTCTCCATGTTTCTACAAGTTATTTATAAAAGCAGGTCAGCAGCTCCCTAAACGGAGTCAGTAGACACAGCAGCAACCAGTGCTGAACATTGCACTTATATATACAAAGATAAACACCAATCCATGGAAGAATTTTAATAAGGCTAAATATGTGTTTATTAAAATCTGTATGATTTATGAAAATGAAATGAATCTTTCAATTGAATACCTATCATTCACCAAGCTTTGTTCTAGGCACTTTACATATTACCATATTCCTTCATTTAAAACTTGTAACAATTCTTTGAGGTTGATGCCATTATTACCTCAGTTTTACATATGAGGTAATTCAAGAAAGAAGAGGGTAGGTAATTGGCCCAAGTTCACATGCTGGAGAAATGAAGTTTTGTGTCTAAGCATCTTCAAATAATTAATTTACTGTTGATGGGTAATACAAATAAAGGACCTAATACAATTAGAGTTTCAATCAACTTGTCTCTATTATTGGTCCATTTGGTAAGAAATCTTTGGTAAGTAAAGGTTTAATTCTGTAAATCTCTGGAATAAAAGACAAAAAGATACGGAGTTCAGTCTTAGATTTGATGGAGAGAGCCTGCATGTTGAGCATACATTATTAAATGTCATCTCTATTTAGAAAATTTGCCCCCCAAAATCTGAATAGCTTCACATCTTTCTAATTGATATTTCTAGTAATTAATGTTATGGTGAGTAATATTATTTTATAAGCTGCTGTATGGAGGGTTAATGAGGATACATTTAGTCTATAATTCAGTCTGAAGATAATTCTAGAGTAAATGGGAACATTATGTGTTAATGGATTCATTTATCACAACACTCCGAAGCCTGATAGATTGTACAATACCCCATTCTGCCTATTTGCCATGTTTCCGGATGCACAGACAGAACCTGTGGCACTTGTGAGTTTAGGAAATCATATTGAGGTGTTTATCAATTGAGTATTGTCTTTTCTGGTAATTTCTACATGACAGGTACATAATTACAGCAATTATCTCTTTTAGAAAATAAAACAATTGACTTTCTTTCACTGGAAAGATCAAACAAAATTTGAAAGCTCGAATCTGTCCAGATAATCACCTGTTTCCTATTTTGCAAATATAAGCTAAAATGAATCAAAGCCCGAGAACTAGAAAACATGGCCCTGGAATTTATATTACCATTTTAATTTATATAGCAGATCATTCTTGAGTTCTTTGAGCTATTTTCTGTTTTAGAAATAAAACTTTCTAAAATTACAGTCGCATTTACCTCACAGCAGGCAGCAGCCCTTGAATTCAATGAGAATTAAGTATCCCAGAGCAAAATTTGGCCCTAAAAGTGATCTAAGGGCATGTAAAAAGATAAAAATGAGTTTCCTATGCTAGGCCATATGCTCTACTTTGCAGCATTTTTTTTTTCTGGTAGCATAGAGCCACCATGGTTTCCTAGAAAGTTTAGAACTCCCTGGTCTTTCAGAGAGAGAAGGATGTATGAAACTGTCCTTCAGGGATGAACCCTTAAAAAATCTGATTGTTACGAATCTCTTCTCTGGCAATAATATACTTTTATTTAAAAGAAATTCCATTCATCACGATGGTCAGTTGGGCTGATAGCTTCAGAATGTAGAGTTTTTATTAAGTTCTCTGACAAACAGAAAGAAAATCATCAACTGTACAGTTAAACCTTCATTGTTTGATTGGGGGAAATGGGTGCAATTAGAATGAATGAATGAAAAACGTTTGTTCATAAGGTAATACCAGCTATCAGGAAAACATTTACTCATGCAGCCAAAGTTCTGCCAGAATCATTTTAGAGATTAGCTGATATACTGAGTTTTAGTGAACTATTCTAAAGAACTAAAAAAACAAAAAATGGAGTTTTTGATAAAGTAACACGTTTTACATTTACTGTCAGACAGTGCTGACGTTCATCTACATTTCATGCAGTCACCCAAATGTTTGTCAAGAAATACTTTGTGGTTTTCTTTGAAAGTTAATATAAAAATATAAACTATTATTAATATGAATATTAACATTTTTATAGCTCTCCTGTTCTTCACTTGGTAATCAAGATATACAGAAAGTCCTTGATGGTATAGTGGAGTGGAAAATCAAAATAAAGATTTTTGATTAAAGATTTTGACAGGGTCCCAGCTAGGATTAATTTAATTAGTTTATTAGAAAATTGTCCTCTGGATCACCAGTTCTAAATAAGTACATGGAACACTCCAATTTGCTAACTGTTCTCAAATATCTTCAACATTTCCAAGCCACCCTTACCATTACTTCTATTAATCTTTTTAAGTTAAACTTCTACTCTTGTTGCAAAGTACAGATCAAATGCTCTTTCTCTGCAATGCCTTCCATACTTTCCCCGTTTACTGGGTCCCCAAAGCATTGTAGCTCTTTTATTTTTCTGACCACATACTGTTTTATGTTTTTGTTTGTTTTTGTGCCAAAAAAGTTTGAACATGATTTTATGGAGCACTCAATGTAGTTTTCCTGTAATAATAGAAGCAAGGTTTAAATTAGGCAGACGCCATCTGCCAATATTGCCGCATTTCCTTAGTAGTCTCTTTTGCTTTAAACTAAAAAAAAAAAAACATCTAGAAACTCATTATTATTTTTGACACATACGAATTCATTACATAGAGGCTATCATTCTGGTGGAGGTGGAGTTGTCCTAGTTCTCCCTTAGCCCTTTAAGACTTAGGTTGCTAATGTCCTCTCACTGTTGCTAGTCTCTGGAGCCTCTCAACACCGTTATTAATGCCCTCTGTATATAGTGTCCTCATTAAATCTCGTAAACAATCTTTTCAGATTCTGTCTTTTGTACCAGTCTTTTCTGTGTATTTATTCCTAGTATAAGAAGACCCAGTCTAGACGTTTAGAAGTCCCAGACTTGAGCAATTTATTTTAAATTTAGCAATTTGAAAGATCATTTTAGCCCACTTAGTTTCCAACATTCATTTTCTTAAACTTTCTTAAGTTATTTGATTTTGTTTTAAATGGATTTGTTCCTATACTCCCTTCCTTCCTTCCTGTGAATTTCTAGGTGAGTCTTAAAGAAGTCATCTTCCTGAGTAACATACCATCAAGTATGGGTTTGATTTGACAAAGACAGGCTGTGGGATGGAGGGACTGATACAGGTGTGCCCTTTTGTTCTCTCCCTCGCATAGCCCTGAGTGGACTGTTACCTGCTTACCACCCCATTGATAGAGAAGGGAAACTGCAGGATCCACTCAGCATTATGCCCTGAGAGAAACGAAATCTCCTAGAGGAGAAATGTACACAGTCCATCGACTTTTCATGCTTTCAGGATGTTCACTGGGTCTAATGCAGAGCCTAATTCCAGGATGCTGGGCGTGGAGCTCTTGAAGCATAGATTCTCCCATAGCTGCCACGTGACATTCCAGCTGTAGAGGTGCTCTGGGAACCACTTCCCCATCTGCTTCTTGGCCCCCAGATCACAGAAGAATTACATAGGTAGCTGCTGCATAAGTTTATTTTGTGGTAAGACAGTTTAATTTTCTCACAGTATACCCCAGAATGTTTATACAGTTTAAGTATATGCTATACAAATGTTTCAGCTTCAGAATTCCAACGTGTGAATTTAGCGACACGGAATATCTTACAGGAGAGTTAGGTAAATGTGTTTTTCTCAATCAGCAGTTAGTCTTCATGCAAAGAAGTTTAATAATTGAAAATTGTTCAATCTTAGTGATTTTTACATTTCTATGCCCACTTATTCGAATAAGGATAATTGCCTGAATTAGGGAATTACACATTGAATGCATAATTGCTGATGTTTGAAATGCTATAAACCAAGCAAGTTATATAATGTTGCAAAATTTCTAGTTTCCAAGTAGAGATTTTTGGTCCTATATAAAATTGCCTTTGGAGATTTAATTTAGTGATGCTGCAGGAATGGTATCATTAGCTACTGTGGTTTCCACAAATTCATTACACTTTCAGCCTGTATGAATTATGAGGGCAATAATTATGAACAAAACTTTTACAGTCATCAAGGCTATGCATTTAAAACAGGGAGCTGGTGTGTTTAAATTGCTAATTTAACAATGCAATTGTACATTTCTATTAAAATTGTCCCATGTAGGTATAAGTAAATTACCCTTAAATTGAAAATATAATTATGAAGATCAAAAGCAAGTCAAAAACTATAAATCATCCAACACAGGTATTCCTGAGAACAGTT
Organism: Theropithecus gelada; assembly: GCF_003255815.1. NCBI lineage: Eukaryota > Metazoa > Chordata > Mammalia > Primates > Cercopithecidae > Theropithecus > Theropithecus gelada. Next base: position 164,699,502 of record NC_037672.1, on the reverse strand, counting down.
ATATTACTCCGCAGATAAACATTCAAACAGTAATTTTCCACATTTCATGCATCCTAATTTGGCTGAAATTTCTGCCTTCATTCTTCATAAGGGTACTTTTCGTTTCCCAGTTTAGCTTTCAGTGTATGCCATTTACTCCTCTAACAAAATAATTAATACTCTGCCCAGTGTTTTCATGATCATGAGATGATCTGATGAACACAAAACTACATGAAACCAGAAAAAAAGCTAACTAATCTAAATGTTCCTAATACACGCTTATTTATTTTATAAAAGAAAGAAAGTCACAGGGCATGATAAAATAGCCACTGCCATTTAAAAACAGTTTTAAAATTAAATCTTAAGCCACAGAACCAATGATACAAACTTGAGAAAAATATTAAATGGTACAAAACAATTATCCACAAAAATATCCAATCAGTGGAGACTTTTAGCTTCTTACATTTTGGGCTCCCGGTTAGCAGAGAACTCTCAAGGGAGAACTATTTGGATGGTTGATCAGCCTGAACAGGATTGCAAGCCAAAATTCTGAGGAAATAAATAGTTTTATTTTTACATTTTTATACTCAATTAATTTCTACTCTACATATAATTTATGTTAACCTTATTATTGCTATAGTCTTTCAAACTATTCTGATGCAATACATGTTAGAAAAGATTAACAAAAAAAGCAGGCTTTATAGTGGTTTCATGTTTTACACTGGTGATGTTACCTGGTGACCTCAGGTGCATTTTATGGGAAACTGTTGTTCTCCCTTACAGCTTCAAAAAGTGAAAGGTGGAACTCTGACATCACTAACACCTTTACTAATTTATTGTCACTTAGTTTATGAATACAGCATATATACAACATATATCTGTCCCTGTGTGTATATTTGTGTGTGTGTGTATACACACACAAACACATATATATATATATGAAAAATATACAACCTATACTACCCTCCAAAAGCACCGAGTTGTATACACTTAGGAATTTTCTACTAAAAATATGTATATTTTGCTCTAAAATTACATTAATAAATGACATTCTTCAGAGCACATAAGCAGGATACCTAGCCAAGGCTGTAGTATCTGGAAAAGGCTTCCTGAAAGATGTGAGCTCTGTACTGGGGGCTGAAGGGAAATGTGGAGCTCACCAGTAACGAGCTACCAGTAGAAGGTATGAGTAGAAATGTATTAAGCACAGAGAAAAGCCCATGAACTCCAAATCAAGCCCAAATATGGCAAAGTGGAGAACTGCCAGAAATATACTGTATGATCTACACTACGATGACGTAAATTTCAAAATGTATTTTGATCTTTCAAATCTAATATTGTCTTCAAAGGAGAATGCTTTTTCTCGTTTATAATTTTGTTTGTACTTATTTTACCAGAGCATTATTATTTCTTTATTTGAAGTTCAATGCAGAGATCTATATATCAATATGAGGTGGAGGTTTGGTACACACTCCTGCTTCACACCCTATGTGACAGGCAGTACAATATAATGGTTAAGAACAAGGACCCTCACCAGGTGCGGTGGCTCACACCTGTAATCCCAGCACTTTGGGAGGCCAAGGTGGGTGGATCACTTGAGCCCAGGAGTTCAAGGCCAGCCTGGGCAACATGGCAAAATACCCTCTATACAAAAAATACAAAAATGTGCCAGATGTGGTGGTGTGAGCCTGTAGACCCACCTACTCGGGAAGCTGTGGTGGGAGGATGGCTTGAGCCCTGGCGGCAAAGGTTGCAGTGCGTCGAGATCACACTATTGCACTCCAGCCTGGGCAGTAGAGCCAGACCTTGTCTGAAAGGTCTGATTTCCAGGTCCACCATCTATTTGCTATGAAATTTTAGGTAAGGTTAGGACTGTAAGTAACCCATTGGGTCACTCTTAAAATTAAACATGTGACTGCATGTTCAACACTTAGAACAATAGCTATACAGAGGGTGTACTCATTGATGTATTCATTTTCTCACAATGCTATCTTCCTATCTATCTTCCTATCTTCCTATCTATCTATCTATCTATCTATCTATCTATCTATCTATCTATCCTGATCATGTAAGAAGTCACTTTATGGTGTCATATATCAGTTCCTAAAATCCCTTCATGATTGTGCCAAGAGCCCAGACCCTACTTTCTGATATGTTCATAAATAGAATTTTGCTCATTTGTCAATTTGGTGGGCATGGAACTATACTGCCATTTTCCCAGTCATTCCCAGAACACAGAGAAATTTTGCACAATTGCTTCACATCGATATGATACGTTACTAACTATAAAAGCTTAGTGTTATCTCCAAGCTTGGAGTTAACCTTCCTTATGACATGGCTTTGGGACTAAGCCTTATTAAACTAAGCTACTTCCTTGGATACATATTAGAAATCTAGGAAACTACCCTTTCAGGTTTATTCAACTACGTGAAACTAATCACATTTTTAGCTACCTTAGAATGTAGGATCTATTCTGGCTTAGGCTTCAATTAGACCACTATGTATGTATGTCTCCTTCAGGAGACTGTTAACCTGTTAACCTTTTAACCCTCTCATCAAAGCCAATGATCACTTTACTTTAGTCATGCTCTCAAACACACTAAACATTCTGCTTTAAGACCTTTGCACTTGCTGTCCCTAAATGTTCAAATGCTCCTTCTTGTTATTTGGATTTTGATACTATCTACCAAGACCACCCCAGTCATTGTTTGTCTCATATCACCCTGTTTAATTTACCCCACTATATGTCTAAAACAATCATGTTCCATACTCTGATTTATGACTTATTGCCTATGGAATGTAATAAATTAATGAATAAGTGAATATAGCCCTATAAAAACAATTTGTTCTTCTTGATATCTGTTGTATTCTTGGAACTAAAAAAGTGACTGGTATATTTCAGTGATTATTAAATCCTTATCAATACATGCTTTCTTTCTACAGGATAACAAGTGCCTTATTAACAGCTATAAAAATGTAAAAAAAAAAAAAAAAAAGTGCAACAGCCCCAGTTGGGTATTCTAGCAATCCATCTAAAGTCTTACAGCTAAAAACAGTGTGCCCACAGTCAACGTCAAACTGACTGGGCAAACATCATATTGAATGAGAAAAAGCCGAAATAATTTTCCTTGAAAACCAGTATAAGACAAAGATGTCCTCTCTCATCACTCCTATTCAACATAGTATTGGAACTGCCAGACAGAGCAATCAAGCAAGAGAAAGAAATAAACGTTAAGATGATAAATGACTTCAGTGAGGTCTCGGGATACAAAATCAGCAAACGAAAATCACTAGCATTCCCATACATCAATAAGCGTTAAGCCAAGAGTCAAATCACAAATGCAATCCCATTCAAAATTGTCACAAGAAGAATAAAATACCTAGGAATACAACTAATCAGGAAGGTGGAAGATCTTTACAATGAAAATTACAAAACACTGCTCAGAGTAATCAGCGATGACACAAACAAGTAGAAAAACATTCCTTGCTCATGGATAGTAGGAATCAGTGTTGCTGAAATGGCCATACTGCCCAAAGCAATGTATAGAGTCAATGCTATTTCTATCAAACTACCAATGACATTCTCCATAGAACTAGAAAAAATTATTTTAAAATTTATGTAGAACAAAAATGAGCCCATATAGCTAAGGCAATCCTTCCTTCCTTCCTTCCTTCCTTCCTTCCTTCCTTCCTTCCTTCCTTCCTTCCTTCCTTCCTTTCTTTCTTTCTTTCTTTCTTTCTTTCTTTCTTTCTTTCTTTCTTTCTTTCTCTCTCTCTTTCTTCCTTTCTTTCTTTTTCTTTCTTCCTTCCTTCCTTCTTTCCTTCCTTCCTTTCTTCCTTCCTTCTTTCCTTCCTTCCTTTCATCCTTCCTTCTTTCCTTCCTTCCTTCCTCTCTCTCTCCTTCCTTCCTTCCTTCTTTCCCTCCCTCCCTCCCTCCTTCCCTCCTTTCTTTCTCTCTCTCTCTCTTTCCTTCCTTCCTTCCTTCCTTCCTTCCTTCCTTCCTTCCTTCCTTCCTTCCTTCCTTCCTTCCTTCCTTCTTTCTTTTGACGGTGTCTCACTCTGTTGCCAGGCTGGAGTGCAATGGTGCAATCTCGGCTCACTGCAACCTCTGCCTCCTGGGTTCAAGTGATTCTCCTACCTAAGCCTCCTGAGTAGCTGGGACTACAGGCACACACCACCACGCCCAGCTAATTTTTGTATTTTTAGTAGAGATTGGGTTTCACCATGTCGGCCACGATGGTCTCGATCTTTTGACCTCATGATCTGCCCACCTAGGTCTTGGATTATAGGCGTGAACCACCATGACAAGCCGACAGTCAAGGCAATTCTAAGCAAAAATGACAAAGCTGAAAGTATCATGCTACCTGATTTTAAACTATACTATAGGGCTACACTAACCAAAACAGCATGGTACTGGTACAAAAACAGACACATACATCAATGGAACAAAATAGAGAGCAAGGAAATAAGGCAGCACATGTACAACCATCTGATCTTTGACAAAGTTGACAAAACAAGCAATGGGGGAATGTATTCCTTGTTCAATAAATGGGTCTGGGGATGAATGACTAAACATATGCAGAAGATTGAGACTAGACCCATGCCTTCAGTATATACAAAAATTAACTCAGGATGGATTAAATACCTAAATGTAAAACCCAAAACTATAAAAACCTTAGAAGACAACCTAGGCAACACCATTCTGGACATAGGAAAGGGCAAAGATTTTATGATGAAGACACTGAAAGCAATTACAACAAAAGCAAAAATTGACAAATGCGATCTAATTAAACTAAAGACAAAGAAAGTACAGACAAAGAAAGTATCATCAGAGTGAACAGACAATCTGCAGAATAGAAGAAATTTTTTGCAAACTATGCATCTGCCAAAGGTCTAATATTCAGAACTTATAAGTAGCTTAAACAAATTTTCAAGAAAAAAACAATTCCATTAAAAGGAAGGCAAAGGGCATGAACAGTTACTTATCAAAAGAAGACGCATATGTGACCAAAAACGTATGAAAAAAAGCTCAACATTATTAATCATTACAGAAATGTAATCAAAACCATGATGTGATACCATCTCACACCAGTCAGGCTATTATTAAGAAGTAAAAAAAAATAACCGATGCTGGCAAGGTTGCAGAGGAAAAGGAACACATACACACTGTTTGTGAGAGCATAAATTAGTTCACCCATTGTGGAAAACAGTGTGGCAATTTCTCAGAGACTTAAAAGCAGAACTACCATTTGACTCAGCAACCCCTTTACTGAGAATATACCTAAAGGAATACGAATCATTCTATCATAAAGGCATGTGCATGTCTATGTTTACTGTGGCACTCTTCACAACAGCAAAGACATGGAATCAATGTAAATGTTCACCAATGGTAGATTGGGAAAAGAAAATGTGGTACATATAAACCATGGAATATTATGCATCTATAAAAAAGAACAACATAATGTCCTTTGCAGAAGCTTGAATGGAGTTAGAAGCCATTATCCTCAGCAAACTAATGCAGGAACAGAAAACCCAATACCACACGTTCTCACTTATAAGTGGGAGCTAAATGATAAGATCACTTGGACACCACAGCTCAGATGTCCAATAAACCACATTCTTTAGCTACCACTCCTTGGCCTGAAAATCTTGAGAGGAGGGACAAAAATTATATTTAAAATTTATGTTGGGAAATCCAAAGTAAAAGGTTTTAATTTAAAAATAGCATTCCTAGAACATTAGATTCAAAGTTAATTATGAAACATACAAATAAATAAAAGCAGTCTGGAAGTCACAATGGTTTGGAATCAGTAACCCTAGAAATTTCGGCTCATTTACTCCTTAGAGTGAATTTGTGAAAATTGATTATTTCCTATTGGACTCTATTTTCATCTACCAAATAAATGGAATGAACTATAATATAACTAAGATATTTAACAGCTTTATGTTTCTATATTCCTCTGTCAAATGCTTGCCAGATCTCAAACGGCTCTGACAAATCTGTAGTGACATGTGGGGATATTCATAAATGAAAGTAAACATGGCGTCATAAATTAAGGATAAAAGTGCAATGCTTTTCACAATGCGCTTTTAAGTTTGATTAATTGTAAATATTCTTAAAAAGCAAAGCTCGATTAAGCCAATCTGTGGGTTTTTTTTTAAAATCCTCATTCTTCATTCAAATGGAAAGAAGTATTCATCCACTTTTCCTCTCTTCTTTATGGTGACTGCAGTAATGAGGACCTGGGGAACTTTTAGTGTCCCCTGAAAGATTTCTTCCTATTTCAGACAGTATATGTTATTCATAATAAATATACTGTTGCTATTTTTGTCATGAATCCTTCCTAGGGAGCTCCTGCTGTTTCATTATTCAACTGAAGGAGCCTGCCTTCACTTGTGGTCAGCAGTATCGCTGGTAGTTGCTGTAGATTTCATATTTGCCATCATCATTTGGCTTATTTACTCAGTCCATTGTAAAACCCATAAAGGAGATATATGTTTCTCTTTTTTTCTTTCTTGTTTCAATTTTCTATCTTACTCCAACACCCTGCTGCTGACCATGAAGAGGCAGTGAGTTTAAGGATCTTATGTGTTTCCTTTCCTAACTGTTTTCCTTCCTGTGTATCAGGTTTCAATCTATTATAAGCTTTCCCTATTCTGTATAGACTGTTTCTTTTAGACCAACATAGAATGTAGTTTGCTTTACATTACTGAGGCCTGCCTGAAAAAATCAGTGGAAAACATTCCATTTCTTTATTTAATTTTTATTATAAAATGGATGTGGAGGGGTAGGCTGGGGGAAATGATGAGGCAGGGAATGAAAAAGGGGTGCTAGTCCTGCAACAAGGAGCAAATCTTCATGGTTTTAAAGAGAACTGAAAGAGCTTACCTCTTTTATCTCATATCCACATAGCAGCAGTTGCTGTTAGAAAAACAAAAACAAAAACAAAAAAAAACCAGGCCATCCCAATCACAGCTTGAAAAGACTATTTCTGGGCCCTCACAAACCTTTGGAGTAGCCTGGCAGCCCAAAAGCCAAGTACTGACAGTTACGAGCAGCAGGTGAAATGACCTCCTGCTATTCCGTGTGCCTCTGGTGACAAGATATCTGTGTCTACCCATATGCACTGAGGAATGCCAACAGCTGAAAAACATTAATCAATACATTAGCAAAAGTACTTTGCCTGTCAGAATTCTGTTGATTCTGTATTGGGCTTAAACTGTTTTCAGTTTACAATCTGTTGCTTGTTACTATATTTCCATTTCCTTTCCAGTGGATTTTCACAAATAAATATCAAATAATTAGAGTTACAATTAAAATATATTTATAAGCTATTGAGAATACATTTAGAATATTAAAATGACTTTTCTTTAATAGGAAAAAGCATTAAAACCTTTTTAGAACAACAATATTAATCTTGAGATAATCTGTAATTCTTGTTTTTACTATTACTGAATCAATTGCCAATAATGCTAAGCACACTTAATTGTTAAATCTTATATGAGTATATACAATTATTTGTATATTATTAAAAATAATACATATATTTATTATATGTAATATAGCATTATGTATTTAAATAAATAAAAAGATGAATTGGCAAAGAAAGTGAAAATGTAATTCCATTAATCATAATTAGAAGGCCAAATACAAAGAAAAAGCATAAAATTTTGAGGACAACATGGACATATTGATCACAAGGAGAAAATGAAAGTCATTGCTGTTTTTTTCCCGGTAAATTTAATTTAGAGTTACATGACAGGTAATTCCTCTACTCTTAGCACTAAAGTGATTCAAAGAAGAGAGAACATTTGATATTTCTTTCTTGGTCTTTGCAATTACTAGATTTTCCTCTGAGCTTGAAGAAGTTCACGGACATAGACATTCTGGAGACCATTTGAAATATTTTGGCACAGCAAGGTAAAGAGCTAAATGTGATACTAGAAAAAAATGAACATACTTGAAAGGTAACTGGGGAAATAAGAAATGCATTAAAGGAAATCTGCCATCTGAGAGTATATGGTCAACTTGTAAAACTGTGGAGAGTATTTAAGAAGTAGTTGTAAACTTTCCAATTGAAATGAATTTTCAGGGAAATCTGAACTGACAATACCTCAAAAATCTAGAGAGCACTTTACTCTTAAATACAGTCACTTAGTACCACAAAATAATTATGTCTTTGACTTGGACTGCTCTCAATGTGCTGTGAAAGTTCAGCACCACCATATTCATCCAGTCAACACAGAACTCAATTAAGACATTGCTACTGACAAACTTCTTTCTATAGTGACCCAGAGAAAGATGGGCATTTAGGCTGAAATTCCCTATCATCATCATTTGGGCTTATTTGAGGTAAAACTGGCAAAAATGATCAAATGGATAGTCTTTCTGGGTGCCTCAGCAATCAGTGGTAGAGCCACACAGTCTGAATCCTACATCTATCATAATATGTCCATTCTGCTTTTTAAAGATTATCTTCTAGAGGGAAGGACTCAGGTCTTGCTTTACAAATTACTGAATTTAATCATAGAATTTTCAAGCTGTTTGAAAGGAGATTTGTGCCGTCAATGGAGCAGTGGTATAAACAACTTGGAGTATGTCTTTCAGTATATACTGTAGGGTGAACTAAATCAATGACAAAATACACATATTCCTTTTCCCTAGGGAAAAGAGAAATTAGTAAAATGAGGAAGTTATTTTTTTCCTAGATAGAACCACACATTTACTGAAGTTCTCATTGTAATCCCAATAGGAATTCCATGGAACTTGATAAAGTTATTCTGAAATGTATTAAGAAGAACAAAGGAAAGGAAAAGATTATACACTCTTGAATAAGACAAGTGACTTGAAAGGAAGAAATGAAACATCGTAAAACTGTTAAAATTTTATGCCCTAGCAATTCCTCTCCAGAGTTTACAAACTAAAGAGAATTTTACAGAGGAGAACATGGAGACGTTAAAAAATGTATGTACTACTATTGCTGCTAATAATGAAATACGCACCCAGATGTTCTCTCTCAGATGAATGGTTAATAATAACTGATGTACACATGACATGAAATAATCACTATAATGAAAATTAATGGCTTATAACTGTAAGCATTAATATGAATACATCCTTAAAATATAATGTTGACTTAAAAAAAGCAACTTGTAGAATAGTACATTAGAACAACTGTTAAATAAAGCAGAAACTACTATCCATACATTTCAGGGATGTATATATGCATATACATTTTGCTTGTGCAAAAATCATAAGCATTCCTATACAACAATAATAGACAAACGGAAAGTCAAATCATGACTGAACTCCCATTCAGAACTGCTACAAACAGAATAAAATGCCTAGTGATCTAACTTACAAGGGATGTGAAGGAACTCTTCAGGGAGAACTACAAACCACTGCTCAATGAAATAAGGGAGGACACAAACAAATGGAAAAACATTCTATGCTCATGGATGGGAAGAATCAATATCATGAAAATGGCCATTCTGCCTAAAGTAATTTACAGATTCAATGCTAATGCTATCCCCATCAAGTTATCATTGACTTTCTTCACAGAATTAGAAAAAGCTACTTTAGGTTTCATATGGAACCAAAAAAGAGCCATATAGCCAAGACAATCCTAAGATGAAAGAACAAAGCTGGAGGCACCATTCTACCTGACTTCAAACCATACTACAAGGCTACAGTAACCAAAACAGGATGGTACTGGTACCAAAAGAGATATATAGACCAATGGATCAGAACAGAGGTGTCAGAAATAATGCACACATCTACAACAATCTGATCTTTGACACCTGATGACAACGAGCAATGGGTAAAGGAATCCCTATTTAATAAACAGTATTGGGAAAACTGGCTAGCCATATGCAGAAAACTGAAACTGGACTCCTGCCTTACACCTTATACAAAAATTAACTCAAGATAGATTAAAGACTCACACGTAAGACCTAAAACCATAAAAACCCTAGAAGAAAACCTAGGCAATAGCATTCAGGACATAGGCATGGGCAAAAACTTCATTACTAAAACACCAAAATCAATGGCAAAAAAAGCCAAAATTGACAAATGGGATCTAGTTAAAGGAAAGAGCTTCTGCACAGCAAAGGAAACTATCATCAGAGTGAACAGGTATCCTATAGAATGGGAGAAAATTTTTGCAATCTATCCATCTGACAAAGACCTAATATCCAGAATCTACAAGGAACTTAAACAAATTTACAAGAAGAAAAACAAACAACCCATCAAAAAGTAGTTGAAGGATATGAACAGACATTACTCAAAAGAAGACATTTATGTGGCCAACAAACATATGAAAGAAAGCTCATCATCACTGGTCATTAGAGAAATGCAAATCAGAATCACAATGAGATATCATCTCACGCCAGTTCGAATGGCAATCATTAAAAAGTCAGGAAACAACAGATGCTGGAGAGGATGTGGAGAAATGGGAAGACTTTTACACTGTTGGTGGGAGTGTAAATTAGTTCAACCATTGTGGAAGAGAGTGTGATGATTCCTCAAGGAACTATAATCAGAGATACAATTTGACCCAGCAATCCCATTACTGGGTATATACTCAAAGGATTATAAATCATTCTACTATAAAGACACGTGCACACATATGTTTATTGCAGCACTAGTCACAATAGCAAAGACTGGAACCAACCCAAATGCTCATCAATCATAGACTGGATAAAGAAAATGTGCCACATATCCACCATGGAATAGTATGCAGCCATAAAAAAGGATGAGTTCATGTCCTTTGCAGAGACATGGATGAAGCTGGAAACCATCATTCTCAACAACCTAACATAGGAACAGAAAACCAAACACCACATGTTCTCACTAATAAGTGGGAGTTGAACAATGAGAACACATGGACACAGGGAGGGGAACATCACACACTGGGGCCTGTTGGGGGTTGGGGCCTAGGGGAGGAATAGTATTAGGAGAAATACCTAATGTGGATGATGGGTTGATGGGTGCAGCAAACCACTATGGCAAATAAATACCTATGTAACAAACCTGTACTTTCTGCACATGTATCCCAGAAATTAAAGTATAATTTAAAAAGAAAAGCCATTTGTAGAATAGTATGTTAGAAAAACTGTTAAATAAAGCAGAAACTACTATTCACACATTTCAGTAATGTATATATGCATATGCATATTTCAGCAATTAATACATGTATGTTAAAATATACATAAAAACTGGGGAATGATAATATTCAGAATATTCATATTCAGGATAGTTATTATACCTCAGTAGGAGTGAAGAATATGTGACCAAATATAGATAATGGGAGATCTTTAATGGCACTGGTAATTTTCCATTACTTATTTTGGTTGGTGAATTTATAAATATTTACTCTATTTTTATACTTTACAGAAGCATATGAAATTTATACATATAATTATAGTTGTATGTATGTATATATACACATATATGGTTAAATTTTTTCCTATGCAATAAATTTGTAGTTGCAAATGTAAGAGTTTACCTACAAAGAAATAAGAACTGGATGAATATCAGAATTTGTTGCAACTGGCCAATGTCATGAAGCAATGGAAAAATATTGCAAAGCAACTGACAATCTACAATTGTATAACAAGTTAAATAACTATTCATGAATAAGATAAAAGTTTTGATACATGGCAATAATTTTAGTTTGTGAGATAACTGTGTGTTTATGTGTTTCTGCATGCAAAGACATACAATTAGGAGTATTTGAGAAACAATGAAGATTTGAATTAACTCACTTGTAATAAAAAATAAATAAGATATGTGGTGAACTAAAAAAGCTAAAGTAAAAAAAAAAAAAGAAATAGAACAGAACAAAGAAATAACAAATATACAAAAATCTATGAGATGAATAACCAAAGCAATAGAGACACTTTGCAAACTAACAGCTGGTGAATTTTTAAAGGCTAAGACGATAGATAAATCATCATCAAAACCGAGGAAAGAAACACACAAGAGAAAGTGAAAGTGAGACAGAGAGACAGAGAAGGCAACCAAAACGGAAGCCAGAATCTTTCTGTACCGTAATCTTGGAATTGACAGCCCATCAATATTGCCATAATCTATTAGATATGAGTTAGCAGATCAGCCCACACTCAGAAGAGGCTCATATGAGGGCATGGACACCGGGAGGCAGGGACCGTAGCGGGGCATGTTACAGGGAGAGTATCCCAATCAGTAATTATTTCATGAGTCTATTGTTAGGTTGACTTCAAAATTATATTATTCACTGTTATTTAGTACTAGTAAATAAATGTATAGGCCAATTTCAAATGTATGTGAAAATATTAATAATATCAGGTTTTATGAAGGGGCTGAATCAATAGATCATTTGATCTTTTAGAAATGGCAGAGGAACAGGGATTAAAGAGAGGAGTGGAGAAGAGATGTAGGTAGAGGAGGAGAAACGAGGGGAGGTAAGAACCTCCTACAGAAAATGAGTTTATCAGCCTAAATTCCAAAACACATAGTCAGCAAAATTAACCACGTGATTATGAAGCCCTCTACCCAGTAAGCGCTCACCCCAGCTAAAGTACTTTGTAACCACAAGGAGGTACAATCCTGATTTTGAAGCCTAGGGCATGTGAGATGGGCTTGCTGTAGCTTAGCTCGAGGCTATCAGAATACTAAGACTGGCAAACAACAGATGAGATGCAAATGCCAACTCTTCTAAGGTGTCTTGTCTGTTCTATTTTGGGTTTGCCTTTCCAGGTGATTTGAAGAGATCAATCAAACATCTGAGTCTTTGTTTTCTCATATCAAATATGAGATTTTGCTAGATGGTTATAAATGTGATGAGTTTCTGGGTTGAAAATCGGGAGAGCAAAATTAATATTGAAGACCAAAATGTACATAATCATTCCAGTCGTGCTACTATAATACATATAGTATTATACATATAATAATATATCTTTTATTATTTTCCTGACACTAATTTCATCTTGGAAACTTTATTACCATTTGTTTTTATTATAGTCCTTTTTTCTTCTTCGTATATCCTGTTCAGTTTATTATATTGCCTACCTGTAGCATCTTTAATAATATAATATCTACTTATTGATTTTTTAATATAAGTGCTCACCTTTATCTCAAAAATGAAAAGAAAACACATCAAACATTGCATTAATATTAAACTTCATCTAAACAAAACTGTACTTCCCTCCTAAACAAAACTGTCATTCCCTACAAGGTTCTTGAATGAATGGTCTATATTATCTGCACTTACTTTCTCTTTTATGCTTATGATGAATCCTTTGAATATACTTAAATTGATTACCAACACATCTTTTAAAAATCAAAACTGAATGGAATTTTCTTTCTCCTAGTTGTACTTGACTTTCTGTAAGATGCCACTGGCAACTCTTAACACCTCTTAAAATCTTTTCCTTGCTTCCAATAAGTGACTAATATCTGTTTTACTCTAACCTTTTGTCTAATCCGGGAAGCTCCCCTTCAAGGAGAATGACAAACCACTGCTCAACGAAATAAAAGAGGACACAAACAAATGGAAGAACATTCCATGCTCATGGATAGGAAGAATCAATATCGTGAAAATGACCATACTGCCCAAGGTAATTTATAGATTCAATGCCATCCCCATCAAGCTACCAATGACTTTCTTCACAGAACTGGAAAAAAAAACTATTTTAAAGTTCATATGGAACCAAAAAGAGCTCGCATTGCCAAGACAATCCTAAGCCAAAAGAACAAAGCTGGAGGCATCACACTACCTGACTTCAAACTATACTACAAGGCTACAGTAACCAAAACAGCATGGTACTGGTACCAAAACAGAGATATAGACCAATGGAACAGAACAGAGCCCTCAGAAATAATACCACCCATCTACAACCATCTGACCTTTGACAAACCTGACAAAAATAAGAAATGGGGAAAGGATTCTCTATTTAATAACTGGTGCTGGGAAAACTGGCTAGCCATATGTAGAAAGCTGAAACTGGATCCCTTCTTTACACTTTATACAAAAATTAATTCAAGATGGATTAAAGACTTAAATGTCAGACCTAAAACCATAAAAACCCTAGAAGAAAACCTAGGCAATACCATTCAGGCCATAGACATGGTCAAGAACTTTATGACTAAAACACCAAAAACAATGGCAACAAAAGCCAAAATTGACAAATGGGATCTAATTAAATGAAAGAGCTTCTGCACAGCAAAAGAAACTACCATCAGAGTGAACAGGCAACCTACAGAATGGGGGAAAATTTTTGCAATCTACCCGTCTGACAAAGGGCTAATATCCAGAAACTACAAAGAACTTAAACAAATTTACAAGAAAAAATCAAACAATCCCATCAAAAAGTAGGCAAAGGATATGAACAGACACTTCTCAAAAGAAGACATTAATGTAGCCAACAGACACATGACAAAATGTTCATCATCACTGGTCATCAGAGAAATGCAAATCAAAACCACAATGAGATACCAACTCACACCAGTTAGAATGGTAATCATTAAAATGTCAGGAAGTAACAGGTGCTGGAGAGGATGTGGAGAAATAGGAATGCTTTTACACTGTTGGTGGGACTGTAAACTAGTTCAACCATTGCAAAAGACAGTGTGGCGACTCCTCAAGGATCTAGAACTAGAAATACCATTTGACCCAGCCATCTCATTACAGGGTATATACCCAAAGGATTATAAATCATGCTGCTATAATGACAGGTGCACACGTATGTTTATTGCAGCACTATTCACAATGGTAAAGACTTGGAACCAACCCAAATGTCCATCAATGATAGACTGGATTAAGAAAATGTGGTACATATACACCATGGAATACTATACAGCCATAAAAAAGGATGAGTTCATGTCCTTTGTAGGGACATGGATGAAGCTGGAAACCATCATTCTGAATAAACTATTGCAAGGACAGAAAACCAAACACCGCATGTTCTCACTCATAGGTGGGAACTGAACAATGAGAACACTTGGACACAGAGTGTTCACTTGGAACATCACACACTGGGGCCTGTCGTGGGGTGGGGGGAGGGGGAAGGGATAACATTAGGAGATATACCTAATGTAAATGACGAGTTAATGGGTGCAGCACACCAACAATGCACATATATACATATGTAACAAACCTGCACTTTGTGCACGTGTACCCTAAAACTTAAAGTATAATAATAATTTTAAAAATTGTGTAGAGTCAAATAAGGAACAAAGAATAGAATGTGAAAAGTAACTGAGTTTAATACAAAGACAATATTGAAATCAATATTTTTCTTAATTTGACATGAGACATATTTAGAATATCTAATTTTAAGAAATTGTAGGTCATATACTACTTCTCTACATATATTCATTGCTAAGTCCAGGGCATATACAGAATCACTAATGAAAAATATTAAAGTATTTTATTTACATATTTTCTGTGAATTATTTCTGCAATATCAAGATAGGACTTCATCTTTCAAGGCAACTGTTATCTTATTCAAACAATAATAGATTACTTCCCTTAAATCATTCATAGTGCAAATAAAATTTAATTTGAAGGCCTTTTTTCAATGTTATGTTTTTGCCTTTGAGAAAGTCAATAATAATAATGACAAACAATTTTAGTTATGTTTGCTGTTTTTACCCTCACTTAAATCACATTAGAATTCATACATATATCAAAGTCATTAAGTATATATAATATGTCTTGCTAAAAAAAGCAGGAGTATTAGTATTTGTGGCTCAGCAAGTGAAATTCAAGAAATGACATTAAAATCACCACATTATATTCAATGCATTTCTGAAAGATGACATAATAAATTTGGCTACTTGGAGAAATGCATTGTGATTGATTCATAATAATAAAAATTATTCAACTCATTTCCTTTAAAATAGAGAAAAGAAATAAATTAGAATCATGCAAATATAGAGAGTGCTGAAGTGTACCACAATGTAGAACCACGTATTAGATACTATGACCTTTTATTGATCAATTAGGATCAAGATTTTTCTATGTTGAAATTTCATTAGATATTTCTCAGGATTCTTGGTAAAAAATAGGAACATGATGGATGTTGTAATTTAAAAATGTCTTATGCCATTATTTTTGATACACATTGACTTGCATCCAAGGTCACTAAAAGTAATTCAAAACAGTGCTGAATTTACCTAGAATTGTAAGATTTTAAGTGATACACACCCCATGGAATTGTTTTTACATAGCCTTTATACATCTAACTTTAGAGCAGTGAAACTAATGAGAAAACAGAAGGAAGACAATGCATTGGTGATATGAAGATATGAAGAACTGGGAAAAATATAATAAATGTTATAAAATTTAATTATTTAAAATATGAAATATGTCTATTAGAATCTATCTATCCATCTATCTATTTGTCTATCTGTCATTTATCCATCCATCCATCCATACATACATACAAAAAGACCTACATCCATATGACAGATATTAAAAAGTAGATAAAGAAGGAAATCTGGAATGATAAACAACTACCTATGGCTTATGGGATTTTGACATAAAACTTTTATAGGTTTATCTTAAAAAATAAAGAAAGAAATATAATATGTAGTTATATTGGTGCAAAGAAACATGATGAACAGTAAACCACAAATTAATATTGAAAAAGATTATTGCATAATTTCTTCATTACCCTCTCACAAATTGCAGAGTAAGTTGTGTTTTTACTAACATTCATTAGGTTATATATTTCTTCACCATATGAATAAAACGTGTAGACTTACTGTCTTGAAATTCGTCAGGCCTGCTCTAAGATGCATATGGACTATATGTGTGTGATGGTGATGGCGCACTGTCAAGTCATCTGTTTGTTTGAGGGGACCACAATTTTGATGTCATAAATATGAATTTTTTTTTTTTTACCTCCCAGGTTTTCCTGTCTAGGAATGATTCAATGATAATGAGAACTTGACATGAAGACATAGTTTGTATGTTCACTTGGAAGAAATTAGCCCTTCTATTGGTTTTCCTTAAAAAAAAAAAGGATGTAGAACTCATATGGCTGTGTTACTGCTGCTCATTGTGACTTAACTTTTCTGAATAGAAAAAAGTGGCAATACACATACTTTCTAATACAAATTTGTTTTTTTCTCAAAGATTTATATATCAGGTAGTTTGCTTTATCACCTGCTACTCTACATGACATAATTAGGTACATAATTTTTTAATGTAGTATCTAAGCATTACAAGATCAATGACACAATTCAATGTATCTTTTCTAATATTGTTTTACTTACCTCCAACCTTATATTTTTTCTTGGTTTACAAGTATATTATACCCTCTTGTTTAATTGGAGGATTCTTTGTCTCTTTTTTGCTATTTCTATTTGTTTTAAAATTTCTGGCTCACACCTGTAATCCCAGCATCTTGGGAGGTCAGGCATGAAGACCCCTAGAGGCCAGGAGTTCAAGACCAGCCCTGGCAACATAGGGAGACCCTGTGCCTACTAAATAATTAGTAGATTATTTATTATTATAGATTACCTGGGCTATAGCATACGTCTATAGTCAGCTACTTGGGAGGCTGACTCAAGAGGCTCACTTCAGCCCAGGAGTCTGAGGTCATAGTGAGCTATGATCATGCCACTGGAATCTAGCCTGGGTGATACAGTGAGACCCAGTCTGAAAAAAAAAATACAGAAAAATAAAATAAAATTTCTAGGGAATGCTTTTCTTCAATTTTAAAAACTATTTGCAGCACTTCAGTAAACAAATTTGCATGATGAGATTTTATTTTGGGAAAAATTCTTTGTTGATACATAGCACATCTTATATATTTTCATAACTAAAGAAACTTTTCATTAATTATTAAATTGTTACATTCAATTTAGTAACAAAATAGAACATCGATAAGAGTAAGATATTTCTGAATGAATCTTTTTTCAGTTGACAAAAGTTTTGAAAATACTGTAATAAAGCATTTGCTTTTATTTTTAACTGAATTATCATAAACACATAAATTTTAGCATCTGTTTTTAAGTGTAAATTCAGTAGTACTAAGTATCTTCACCTTGTTTTGCAATAGATCTCTGAAACCTTTTCACCTTGCAAAATGGAAACTTTACACCCATAAAACAACTCCCCTCTCTTCCCAGCCCAACCTCTGGAAACCAGCATCCTATCCCCTACTTCTATGAATTTGACTTCCTTAGATTCAATATACAAGTGAGATCATGCAGTATTTGTCTTTTTGTACCAGGCTTATTTTACTTAGCCTAACATCTTTCCATTTATCCATGTTGTCACAAATGACAGGATTTCCTTCTTTTTCAAGTCTGAATATATTCCATTGTGTATATGTACCACATTTTCTTTGTCCCTTCAGCTGTTGATGGACACAGGTTGATCCCACATTTTGACTGTTGTGAATAATGCTGCAATAAACATGGGACTGTAGATACCTCTTTGACGTACTGATTTCATTTTCTTTGAATATATGCCCACTAATGGAATTGCTGGATGATATGGTAGTTCTATTTTTAAGGTTGAGGAATCTCCATACTGTTTTTCACAATGGCTGTGCTAACTTACCTTCTTACACAGCCATTATGAAAAATAGTATGAAGTTTCCTCAACTTTAAAACAGAACTACGATTTCTACAAAGATTTTCTTTTCTTTCTACAGTCTTGTCAATACTTGTTATCTCTTGTCTTTTTCGGTATAATAATCCTAACCGTTGTGAGATGATGTCACATTGTGGGTTTGATTTACATTTCCCTAATGATTACTGACGTTGAGCACCTGTTCATATACCAGTTGGTAATTTTTATGTCTTGTTTTGAAAGAAATGAATACATTCCTAGAAGCATAAAACTTACCAAGACAGAATTATGAAGAAATAGAAAATCCAAACTGACCAAAAATGAGTAAGGAAATTAAATCAATAATAAAAATCTCTCATCAAAGAAAACCCCGGACATGAGATGGCATTATACCTGAATTCCATCAAATATTTTACTAATTAACACAAGACCTTATCAAACTATTTCAGGAAATGGAAGAGAAGAGAATACTTATAAATTAATTTCACAAGGTCACCATTATCCTAATACCCAAGACAGACAAGGATACTACAGGAAAAATTATAGACTAACACCTCTGATAGACATAGATGCAAAAATCCTGCTTATTTTCTTTAATATATTTTATACACATAATAGTTACTTTGGAATCACTATTTTTAAAATTTAATTCTTCTAAAATTAAGTTGAGTTTCACATGAATGTTCTGAATAACTCAGAATAGTTTTTATTCTAAAAATACATTGTACTTATTTGGTGAAGCAGCAGCAGCCTTTATTGGCTTTTATTAAACCACATTCAATTGACTTCCTACTGGGATGCATTTGGAACAGATCAATCAGTAAATATCCTTCTAGTTGGGGTAATAAAATCTTTTCCAATGAACTAGAAAAGAGAACCTCATGCAATGTTACCTTCCCCAAAAAAGGCCTGGTGAATGAAAAGAGTACCATATGTTCTGATAACGATTTCTTATAAAGGGCTAGAATTTCTATACAATTCACCTATACTGAATACTAATCTATTTCATAAAACTGGAAAATCACCACCCCCCCTCTCTTTTTTGCGGTAGTGGCTGTGTCCATATGCCTAAGATATAGAACCACCTGAAAGGCTTGTTAAATGTTAAGGAGCTTCACAAGAGAATCAAATCAATGAACACTTTAATTACATGGACACATTTAAATCCCAATATTGACTGCAATCAAGTTTGAAAATATGACTTACAGTTGTGGGGGTTGTGTGTGTGTGTGTGTGTGTGTGTTTTACTACTACAAAATCGTGGATTTGTAGGTTTGTTTTGCTTTTTGTAAATTCTGATTAAGCACATACAATCATTCCTTTTGGACAATCCCAAACCCAGCCAGAGTCTAGTGTGCCTATTTAAGTTTATAAAAGTGAGAGCAAAAGACCAAATATGAAGTATCTTGACAAGTTTGAGTTCTTTGCCTAATCCTATTGATGCCAACATCTTTATTGTGTCTGCCATGAAGATGATTATAGGCAAGCAAAACAAGACTGTCTTTACCCATGATGAATGCATTTCGACAGAGGAGAAATGAACTTAAGACTCCAAAAGGCTTGAAAATTGAAGATGATTGTAACAGAATCAAAATATTTCCCCAGGACTTCCTGGAATCTTACACTATCAACACTAAAGACATACTGTAAAATGAGAAGTTCTGATGTAAGAACAATGAAGCAAACAATCAGAAGCTCCCTCAAATTTTTAAATAAACAAGCACGAGCATAGAAAGGAAGAATTTGAGAATTTTTCTAGAGAATTAGAAGAATTGAGAAAACATGTAATAAAGATCCTGACCTAGAAGGCAGAGATAGCTAATATTTTCCAGAAAGGTTAAACTTTTTATCTAGAAGCTTCTGAAACAACTTTTGTGGTGGTTGCACAATTGACCAAAGGCATACAAAATCACAACAAGTTTAAAATAAATTTATCTTGAAATTAAAGGATGCAAATTTCTATTTTTTTGATTTGCTACTATATAAAATATTGAACATAAAGAATAATTGAGTATATCATTAAAATAGGTAATTGGGGACAGAGTAAACACTATCGCATCTTTTGGAATCCTAAACAATTAGAAATGTAACCAATGTCCTAGGAAACAAAAGTCTACCTTAAGTTGGCAGAACTTGATTCTTTATATAACTCATAATAGTAAGAGACATAATTTTGACATAGCCCAATGAAAAAGATAGACTTACCTGATTCTGCATCTGAGCACTTTATACTTTCAACTTCATTTTTCATCAATAATGCATTTATTACTGAAAAATAATAAAGAAGTTATTGAAAAAATTTCATCGAAGTCAAAGAATTTTTGAGAAAAATTAACCAGATTAGAAAACTACATAAATATTGAGTTTGCAAAAGTTTTTATAGATCTTATAAGAGATCTTACAAGCTACTATATTTGAAGGATTAAGCAAAACAAAATAAAACTATCAAGCAATCCAAAACAACATTAACATACATTAGATCCCACACCATTTGAATCCAGCCAGAATATAGACAAACTTGTCTTTAATTTTATCCTTCCTATAATGGCAAATTTATTTCAATAATTGACATTAAGTACCCTTTAAATTGAATATATAAAATCTATGTATTATAGTCTTGGCCAAAGAGAAAAATAAATTTACATTTGAATTTGTACATTTTAAATGAAGTCCAATAGGACAATGAAACATACATCAGGGTTTGGAGCCTTATCTTTCATTGGTCTCACTTCCTGCCATCTCTCTGCCCCCATGGAATAGGTTTCCAGCCATCTATTTCCCCAGCTTTGGTGCTCCAGTCCTACTTAATCTGCCTTTCTCCTGTGCCTACCAAGCATCAGTTGTCTCTCTTTGCCCTTGGTGAGTACCTGGACAAGGACAAGGGTGGAGAGTTAGACATATGCATCCTATAATTTCATAGGAAAAGGCATATTGAAAACAACAACAACAGCAACAGCAAAACAAATGACAGGTCTTTCTTTCCCAAAAGAAAGAAACTTTATATATTACCACCTTCATGGTACTTTTCTACCTTCCTTTCGAACAAAGAGTTTTGCGTTTTTATTTTTAATAGGCCCTAAAAATTCTGTAGACAACCCTCATTGAAAGATATTTTGCACACAAATAAAACACACACATTTTTTTTCCACATAGAATGTTCTCCAATGTAGACCAAATGTTTGTTGTGTCCTAAAATAATTCTCAGCTAATTTGTAACCTTGAAACCTTACAGATTAGGTTCTTGAACACAGTGCAATTAAATTATAAATCAATAAAACGTTTATCTAGAAAAATTCCAAAGTATAGGGAAGTCAACCAGCACAATTTCAGTCAAAGAAGATGTGTATGAAAAGAGAAATCAGATATTTTAAATGGAACACTAATTAATATGTGATATTTTAAAATTTGAGTACATGTATATTAAAAATTTAATCAGTATGTAGGGAAAATTTACATATTTTGAATGTCTATATTGCAAAATGAGAAACTTTAAAAATCAATGATCACTGTGTTCTTCTCTAGAAGGTAGAAAAGAAAGAGTAAATTAAACCCAACATGAGTAAAAATAAAAGAAGACAAGAATGAATACAGGTAAGAGCAACCAATAATATCAATCTACAAAACTCAGCAGAGTTCTACTACCACTGGAAAAGTAAATAAAAACTTCCATCTAATCTAACCACAGGTACACAGAGATGCTTGGCTGCAAAAGAAAGTAGGGGTAGAGAAAGCCCCACTTTTAGGCTTAGATGCCCACATCATGCCTAAGACTGAGGCTGGACCAGGACACTAGAGAATCTTCTCTCACCATAAGCCTAGTACTGAGTTAACAATCAAACATTTGCTACTTAGTATTGAGTAAGAATCAAACGTTTACTTTTTAAAAGAAGGAGGGAGTGTACTTGTATACATCAACATTTTATTAAGAAAAAAGAGAGATCAAATTGGAATGGAATTTATTGTCTTGAGCATCAATATTTTCCTTTTGCTGTTGCTTAGCTATGATTTACCCGGGTAGGTTTTTAGTTCTTTAAATCAGGAGCCCCCAACATCTGGACCATGGACCAGTATTGATCCCTGGCCTGTTAGGAATTGGGCCACACAGCAGAAGGTGAGTGGCGGGTGAGTCAGGGAAACTTCATCTGTATTAACAGTTGCTCCCCATCACTTGCATTACTGCTTGATTGCTCGAGCTCTGCTTCCTGTCAGATCAGCAGCAGCATTAGATTCTCATAGAAGTGCAAACCTTATTGTGAACTACGTATGTGAGGGATCTAGGTTGTGTTCTCCTTTTGAAAATCTAATGCCTGATGATCTGTCACTGTCTCCAATCACCCCCAGATGGGACTGCCTAGTTGCAGGAAAACAGGTTCAGGGCTCCCAGTGATTCTACATTATGGTGAGTTGTATAATTATTTCATGATATATTACAGTGTAATAATAATATAAATAAAATGTACAATAAATATAGTGTTCTTGAATCATCCCTAAACAATTCCCCCTCCCCACTGGTCTGTGCAAAATTTGTCTTTCACAAAACCAGTCCCTGATGCCAAAAAGGTTAGTGGCCACAGTTTAAATTATTTCATAGAATACAAAAGGCTTACTGGAAAAAAGAATTCTTTCAACTTCAGAAATAATTTCCTACCATGTCTTATTTTCCCATCACCTAAGAACATGTAATGTTTTATTAATTTAAATTGCCAGCTTCTATCTAAGTCATCTAACTTGTAATATTGGTGAAAGAAACCATCCTTAGAATTTCCCTGCAAACCAGTTCACACACTGAGCACTTCAGTATCAACTATCACTTTTATTGAAAGGTCCACAGTGTAAATGGCATGAGACTAAAATCCACAATATGTGAGAACATATGGTAATGCTTACACAGATGAATTACACCCTATTCGAATGGTTCCCTGAGAGAATAGAATGGTATGCTTGGTTTGCTCTTTGCAGTCAGTCTGCTTTAAGATGGAATGTAATTATAACTGAGAGTTGACAGTAGTAGCTTAATGATGGAAGAAAAATCTATAAAATCCATATGGATAACCTTCCCAAATCCATTGCTCTTTCTAATTGGAAGTCTTATGTTTGTACAGCCAGCTACTCCAACAGATTTTCTGATAAAGGTAAAAATCAAGAATAACAGTCTACAGAAATTCTGAATGGCATCAGGAGGCATAGAGAGTTTTTTAAAAGATGACAAAATCAATACAAAATCAGCAAAAAAGAAAATAGCTAAGCAGGTTTACAGAGTAGGTGTGAAATAGAGCAAATGAAGCCAAACAAAATTACTCTTCTATTCGGTAAACAAAATATAGCTGCAGATCATTGGGCTCCAACCATAGTCAGTCAATACTTGCCTTCATGCCAATGTTTCCTGCAGTCACTGCAATTCTCTGCTTCGGGGCTTCTCCTTAACTTCAGGAGCAGTCTCAGTTCCAGGGAAGCAAACTAGAAATGCCTTAGAATGAACACCTATGAAAGAAGTTCTCAAACTGTGATGGATGAGGATGTGACATTTAAATACCTCACACTTTTGCCCTTCATGGGAATAATTCTGAGGAATGTTGTCTATGCTGTCTCCTAGAATTCCTGTCATGAGATCAGGGTATTCCTTTGCTCACAGTTGATAACTTTCCTGATACTATACCCCTCCGGTTTCCTTTCTTTCGTCTCATTTTTCCACTCCCCTAGCAGGGTTTACTGAAATCTATTCCCAATTAACTAATCACACTGAATTTCTTGTGTCAGTGACTGCATTTGTGAGAAGACAAAGAGGGGAAGCCAAAGGACAATAATGGATAGGAAAGGACACTAAATGTGGTATATATGTTTTGTGTAATGGAAATATTTTTAAATTGCAAGTAAGATTTGCATAAAATCTGCTGAATAATTATATGCCCCTGACTCCTAAATCAAAGAAAAATAATAACTGTTCCCTAAGAAATGCAATGGAAGGAGAGACATTTTAAGGCAAAATCTGCTCCATTTCAAAGTTTAGGCAAAGGTGGTAGGACTTCCTTAATTTCATGC
The DNA here is from genome assembly GCF_003255815.1 of Theropithecus gelada. Classification (NCBI taxonomy): domain Eukaryota; kingdom Metazoa; phylum Chordata; class Mammalia; order Primates; family Cercopithecidae; genus Theropithecus; species Theropithecus gelada. The sequence continues at coordinate 164,674,915 of NC_037672.1, read as the reverse complement.
TATTATTTATTCTCCCACAACATACTTAGTGGCTTAGTACATTCAGAGGGAGTCTTCTAATCTGGCAATTTTTAAAGTCAGTCTTAGAATAATCACTTTTCATTGAAAGTTCTGTAAATATGGCATATGACTCAATTTCTCATTCTTCTTCATTTCCTCATGTGGCCTGATAAGAGTTAGCTCTTTGGGTCTGTGTTCTCTCCTGCCTTCCACATGGCTTGAGGGGTAATCTGTGAACCATCCGCTTACCACCCTCCACCCAACCTGCTCCCTGTTCCTCCCAATTACTCCTTACCAAAGGACAGTCAAGATTAAAGATTCCGCTGGATAGCTCCATGCTAGGCATTAGGGTCAAATGGACTTTTAACAGCATTTCCTAGGCTCCAATTTTTTGACATTGATTGAAGGAGCATTGCAATGTTTTTGGTTTTTTCTTTTTTTTTTCTAAATAATAACATATAAAATTTTATCTGAGTTTAGGGTAAAAGAAGCCCCAGAAGTCTATAGTCTATAAAATAGACTATGCACTCCAATTCAGTTTACCAAATGTTTGCAATGTCATTTGTGGCTAAAAGCACAGCTAGCAGTTAAGTGTTTGTTTTCCTTTTAAATTTTGTTGTTGTTTTTGTGTATGGGATATAGCAAAATAAGGGAGATGAGAAGTATGAGAACAACTATAGATTGTTTGCTCATTTGCTTGCTTAAGAATAAAAGAAAAAATGGAATAAAAAGTATTTTTCTCAGAATGAGGGCATGTGGGCAAAAAGACAGAGTGGAAGCGATATTGTAGAGTCCCGGAAAAAAAAAATAATCTGCATCCTGTTTTTTTTTTTTTTTTAATCAAACCTCCATCGAAGTAACAATATGTCACATATTTTTCAGGGTCAAAAAGAGAAAGAGGAAGAGTTGTAAAACCCTATTAAAAGAATGGGCATATAGTATAAGCTGAGTAAAAGGTCTCTGACTCTCTCGCTAAAATTTCCATGACAAGTGGGAAACAGCAGAATAATTTCTGCCTCCCAGGGTAATAGAGAGGAGAGGAAATATCTCTGAATGAGAAGAAGACAGGCAGAAAGCAACATGAGACATTTCATTAGGGGCCAAACATGATGAATATTTCAGTGGATATTTGATTCATTCACTCATGAAATATTAATTTTGCAACTATTGTGCATCAATGCTATTCTGTGCATGAGGGATATAGAAATAGGTAAGGTATAGGACTTTAGATAATGATGTCTTATTGAAAACAAAAAGTGAAGAAAAAATAGGAAAAGCTGGGTTTGGGGTGGACAATAGTATGGTAAGTAGGGTGGACAGGGACTGTCTCAATGAGAAGGGTGTGAGAAAACATGTAAAGAAAGCATAGTGTTCTAAAGAAATAACAGAGAAAAATTCTCTGCAAAGTCTTTGACGAAGGAAGCAACCTAGAATGCTCCATTATCAGCAAGGCTGTCAAGGCAGCTAGCTGAGTGGAGGGGAAAGTAGGAGATGAGGTTAGAGAGATAATGAGAGTCATTGTAAGAATGCTGTGTAATACTCTTCATTAGAACAGACATCATTAGAGAGATTTAAGCCAAGAAGTAACAAGTACTAATTTAAAATGTATAGAGATGGCTCTTGAATTAAGAACAAAATGTGGGGAAGGTAGGTGGAAGCAGGGTGAAAAATTAGTAGGCTACTTCAATAATTCAGGTGTGAGGAAACAGTGATTTGGAAGAAATGTCAGCAGTAAGGAATAATACAAAATCAGATTCTGTATACCTTTGGAAATAGAGTCTCCAGGATTTGCTGTCTTATTGGATGTACAATGCAAAATAAATGAGGGAAATATGACTCCATTTTTTTTTGACCTGAAGAACTGAAAGGGGTTTCAATTATTTGAGATGAGTAAGACTTGGTAAAATGGGTTGAGATATTGGATAACCTCAGAGGTTTGGTATTGACATCGCACTGGAGGTGAGCAATCTCACTGATGCCCTTATGTTTCAGAATGAAGAAACATCTATTGCCTCTTCCAAACCATGGTGATTGACTCTCATACTAAAACTCTAACTTTCTATTAAAAGGCCTACGTTGGAAATAAATTGATTTGGAATAAAAATAGTTAAATTTATTGTAAAAGGAAAATAAAGAAAAAGAGCAGTGTCCATGAAGAATACTTTTTTTTTTTTTTTGATGAAGTTTTGCTCTGGTCACCCAGGTTGAAGTGCAATGGAGTAATCTCGGCTCACTGCAACTTCTGCTTCCTGGGTTCAAGCGATTCTCCTGCCTCAGCCTCCCAAGTAGCTGGGATTACAGGAGCGTGCCACCTTACCTGGCTAACTTTTGTATTTTTAGCAGACATGGGGTTTCACCATGTAGACCAGGCTGGTCTCGAACTCCTAACCTTGGGTGATCCGCCCATTTTGGCCTCCCAAAGTGCTGGGATTACAGGTGTGAGCCACAGAGCCCTGCCTATGAAGAATATTTTTACTGGGAGTAGCTGAACAAACAAGTTGTTACTAAGTTCTCTGATAGCTTTAATATCATAAATCTAATGGACAGGACATCTTTTAGTCCTCACTCTCCTTGTCATCTGAGCAAGATTGGAGATGGTTGATTGTTCTTCTTTCTGAAACACTATGTTATCTCTGTGATTGTATGTTCTCCAAGTACTTGACCATTCCTTTTATATCACATATTCACCACCCTTTTATTTTGTTATTAAATACAGAAATTTCTCAAGTATTAGTCCAATTTATTTTCAAAATAAGATCTTTCAATAAGTTCTTGTTCATCTCTAGAGCATCTATCAATATTATTGCTTGATTACTGTTGAAGTTAAATCTATATCCCTTATTTCTCATTTGAGATCAAATCAGGATTCGAGCCCAGTGGAATGAGCACCCTAGGTAAATTTTACCCATCCCTGTATTTTTTCTTTCCACATACATTCTTAGAGGACATTGCTCAGGCAACGGGTACATAAAGTGTTAAGACTTTTGATTACTTTTGTTAAATTCCCTCTATAATATTGTATCAGTTTACACTTTCACCAGGAATATATTATCTGAGGAGGCTTGTTTGTATACTTTCCAACCCAGATTGTTTTTACTTTTAATATTGAACAATTTGATCAATTAAATATATCTTAGTATTTATATCATTATTTTTAGCAACTTGCATTTTATTTTTATGAGTTATTTGTCTTTATACTTTGGTTTTTTTCCATTTAACATGCATATTTTCTGACAAATTTTAAAAATCAGCTCATTGAAAATAGATGATCCAGTCTGTGTTGAAATTTATTATCCTTTGATTAAGTAATTTTTTTCCTTTGAACTAGGAAATAAAAATATCTATACAGGTTGAACATCTCTACTCCAAAAATTTAAGTTTGAAAATGCTGTAAAATGTGACACATTTTGAGTGCCAACCTAATGCCATTAGTGAAAATTCCATGCCTGACCTCATGTGTTGGGTTGCAGTCAAAATATAGTCCAAACTTTGTTTCACGCAGAAAATTATTTAAAATGTTGTATAACGTTGCCACGAGACTAAGTGTGTAAGGTATATATTAAACATAAATAAAGTTGTGTTTAAACTTGGATCCCATTTCCAAATTATCTTGTTATGTATATTCAAATATTCCAAAATCTGAAAAAAAATCTAAAACCCAGATCATTTCTGTTCTCATGCATTTTTAATAAAGGATACTCAACCTGTTTCTAGATTTATCTTTTCAGTTCAGTTCTGGATATGACCAATAGATGTTTGGATATATGTATCCTTGAGCTCAAAAAGAGAACTCTCCAGGGAAAACTGGATGGCAGAGAAAGTAATGGAATAAGGATAAATTATACTTGCTGATTAGAACCCATCTATGTGAACACGGTGATAAGTCACCTTTTTTGTTTACTTGAAATTCCTTTATAAAGGTGCCAGAAATACACAAAAAACAAATTTTGCACAAGTAAATTAAAGTTGCCATATGTTATATATAATATCCACTTTTAGATGGTGATTATAGATTTCCTATATTTAGTATAAAATTATTTCTTCTATGGTTTTCATATGTAATTCTATAAAATAATATAATATGCTTTCTAATGACCTGGGGGTTATTTTGGTCCGTACAACTTTTAGAGTTGTGCTTAACAGAATAAATGGTAACATTCTAGAATATTTTAGAACTTGACTTATTTTCTCATTATCCATACTATGCAGGAAGCATCCTTTACATTAGCTCTTAACTATTTATACAAATAATAGCACAATTCTGATTGTCTTTATAAAACTAATCTACTCTTAATTAAATCTCTTTCAGAAAAGAGATTGTTTAGGACTATAAACAATTTCTTCACATGGGAAAGAACAGAAAATTGTTATACACTGTATTTGTAAATTGGAAAATAGTGCTTGTGAGTAAATAGCTGTTCTATTACTAGTTTGTATTTTCTATACAATGTGATCACTGCTTCAGTTTATAATTAACTCGTAAAAGAGTGCATATGATAAGTTCTCCAGACTACCATAAAATAATATATACCATTTTATTTCTCAGAATGGCATTCTCATACCTACTTTATTCTCATTTTATTAAAAGCAAGCTGAATAATCAGAGTTCAGAGATTGCCCTTTTTATTCAGAATCATGTAACTATGTGGATTTGCAGAAATGAGGTTTTTTTTCTTTTAACTTTTATGTTGTTTGAGGGTACATATGCAATTTGCTTATATAGGTCAACTTGTGTCATGGGGGTTTGTTGTACAGATTATTTTGTCACCCAGGTACTAAGCCTAGTACCCAATAGATTTTTTTTTTTTCTGATCCTCTCCCCCTCCCAGTCTCCACCTTCAAGGAGGTCCAGGTGTCTGTTCTTCTCTTCTTTGTGTTCATGAGTTCTTATTTCACTTCCACTTATAAGTAAGAACATGTGGTATTTGGTTTTCTGTTCCCATGTTAGTTTGCTAAGGATAACGACCTTCAGTTCCATCCATGTTCCCACAAAAGACTTGATCTTGTTATATTTTTATGGCTGCATAGTATTCCATGGTGTATATGTACCACATTTTCTTTATCCAATCTGTCATTGACGGGCATTCAGGTTGATTCCATGCATTCACTGTTGTGCAATGAACATTCACATTCTTTCGTCTTTGTAATAGAATGATTTATAGTCCTCAGGGTAAATGCCCAGTAATGGGATTGCTGGGCCAAATAGTAGTTCTGTTTTTAGCTCTTTGAGGAATTGCCATACTGCTTTCCACAACGTTTGAACTAATTTACGTTCCCACCAATACTGTGTAAATGTTCCTTTTTCTCTGCAACCACACCAGTGTCTGTTATTCTTTGACTTTAATAGTAGCCATTCTGACTGGTGTAAAATGGTTTCTTATCGTGGTTTTGATTTACATTTCTCTAATGATCAGTGATATTGAGCTTTTTTCTTATGTTTATTGGCCACACGTATGTCTTCTTTTGAAGTATCTGTTCATGTTCTTTGCCCTCTCTTTAAGGGGATTGTTTGTTTGGTTTTTTCTTATAGATTTGTTTATATTCCATATAGATGCTGAATATTAGACCTTTGTCAGATGCATAGTTTGCAAAAATGTTCTCCCATTCTGTAGTTTGTTTGTTTACTCTGTTGATAATTTCTTTTGCTGTGCAGAAGCTGTTAAGTTTAAATAAATTTGTCAATTTTTGCTTTTTTGTGATTGCTTTTGGTGGCTTTGTCATAAAATTTTTGCCTTTCTATATCTAGGATGCTATTGCCTAGGTTATCTTTCAGAGTTTTTATAGTTTGGGGTTTTACATTTCAGTCTTTAATACATCTTGAGTTGATTTTTGTATATGGTGTGAGGAAGGGACCTGGTTTCAATCTTCTTCATAAAGCTAACCAGTTATTTCTTCACCGTTTATTGCATAAGGAGCCCTATTCCCATTATTTGTTTTTTCAGCTTTGTCAAAAATCAGATGGCTATCAGTATGTGGCATTATTTCTGGGCTCTTTATTCTGTTCCTTTTGTCTATGTGTCTATTTTTGTATCAGTATCATGCTGTTTTAGTTACTGTAGCCCTGTAGTATAGTTTGACGTTGTGTAGTGCAATGTCTCCAGCTTTGTTCTTCTTGCTTAGAATTGTGTTGGTTGTTTTGGCCCTTTTTCATTGCATGTAAATTTTAAAATAGTTTTTCCTAGTTCTGTGAAGAATGTCATTGGTAGTTCGATGGAAATAGCACTGAATCTATAAAATGCTTCAGGCAGTATGTTCATTTTAATGATATCGATTCTTCCTATCCATGAATATAGAATGTGTTTCCATTTGTTTGTGTCATCTTTGATTTATTTCAGCAGTGTTTTGTAATTCTCATTATAGAGATCTTTTTCTTCCCTGCTTAGCTGTATTCCTGGGTACTTTATTCTTTGAGTGGCAATTGTGAATGAGATTACTTTCTTCATTTGGCTCTCAGCTTGACTGCTGTTGGTGTATAGGAATTCTAGTAATTTTTGTACATTAATGTTTTATCCTGAAATTTTTCTGAAGTTGTTTGCTAGCTGAAGGAGCTTTTGGGCTGACACTATGTTGTTTTCTAGATATAGGATCATGTTGTCTGCAAACATGAATCATTTGACTTCTTCTCTTCCAATTTAAATGCTTTATTTCTTTCTCTTGCCTAATTGCTGTGCTCAGGACTCCTGATACTTTGTTGAATAAGAGTGTTGACAGAAGGAATCCTTGTTTGCTCCAGTTTTTAGGGGGAATGTTTCTGGCATCTTCCCATTCAATACAATGTTGGTTGTAGGTCTGTCATAGACAGCTCTTATTATTTTGAGCTATGTTCTTTCATAGTTTTTAAAGTAAAGTGATGTTAAATTTTATCAAAAGCCATGTCTGCATCTATTGAGATAGGCATGTGGCTTTTTTCTTTATCTCTTCTATGTGATGATTCACATTTATTAATTTGTGTATGTTGAACCAACCTTGCATTCCAGGAATGAAACCTATTTGATTGTGGACAATTTAGCTTTTTGGTGTGCTGCTGGATTTGGTTTGCCAGTATTTTGTTGAGGATTTTTGCATCAATGTTCATCAAAAATATTGACCTGAAGATTCTGTTGTTGCTATTGTTGTGTCTGTGCCAGCTTTTGGTATTGGGATGATATTCATTTCACAGAATGAGTTGGGAATAGGTACCTCCTTCTCAATTTTTTGGAATAATTTCAGCAGGAATGTTTCTAGGTCTTCTAAAGTACATCTAGTAGAGTTCAACTTTGAATCTCTTTGGTCCTGAGCTTTTTTGATTGGTTGGTTGTTTATTTCTAATTCAGTTTCAGAGCTTGTTATTGGTGCATTCAGAGACTCCATTGCTTCCTGGTTCAGTCTTGTTAGACTGTACATGTCCAGGAATTCATCCATCTCTATCAGGTTTACTAGTTTGTTTGTGTAGAGTTGTTCATAGTAGTTTCTGATGGTTATTTTTATTTTGTGGGGACAGTGGTAACATTATTTTTGTCATTTCTAATTGTGTTTATCTGGATCTTCTCTCTTTTATTTATTAGTCTAGCTAGTGGTCTATCTTATTATTATTATCATTTTTTGAAAAACCAACTTCTGGATTTGTTGATCTTTTGAATGGATTTTCATGTCTCGATTTCCTTCAATTCATCTCTGATTTTGGTTTTTCCCTGTCTTCCACTAGCTTTAGGTTTGATTTGCTCTTATTTCTCCAATTCTTTTAGTTATGATGTTAGATTGTTAATTTGAGATCTTTCTAACTTTTCCATGTGTGCATTTAGTGCTATGAATTTCCCTCTAAAAACTGCCTTAGATGTGTCCTAGAGATTCTGGTAGGCTATATCTTTATTCTCATTAGTATCAAATAACTTCTTGATGTCTATCTTAATTTCATTGCTTACCCCAAAGGCATTTAGGAGCATGTTGTTTAATATTTCTATGTAATTTCATGGTTTTGAGTAATTGGTCTTTATTCTTGATTTTTTTTCTTATTGTGCTATGGTCCGAGAGTGTGTTTAGTATTAATATAATTTTGATTCTTTTGCATATGCTGAGGATTATTTTATGTCCAATTATGTGGTCTATTTTAGAGTATTTGCCATGTGGCAATGAGTAGAATGTATATTATCTTGTTTTTGGTTAGAGAGTTCTGTAGAGATTTTTATGTCTGCAAGTGAATATTTTTACTGATTTCAGCCTTTCCCAATGGTACTATAGATATCAAATAGTAAAATAATGATACTCAACTACTAAGGTGAAATTTAGCTCTTAAATCATAATTCATCAATACATTTTTTATAGTATGGCACGGTTTTTGTTTTGGTGAGATATTTGTATGCATAGCATACATTTAGTATAGTGTATGTTTCTTTAACTTTCTACATCCTATACTTTGCATAACTTCTACAGAACACTATCCTTCACCTGTTGCCTGGCATAGTGCCTAAATTATATTGGGTGCTCAATAATTTTGAATAGATTGGTATATAAATAAAGGTCCACTCTGGAAGCTAAAAGGCTTATTGACACAAGAGGGTGCAGATATTTAAATTGTTGTAGCTAATAACTAGATAAGTAGAGATTCATTGTGTAATTCAATATTTAGTTGATTCATTTCTAAGGTGCTTTTCAGGCTGATGATAAATCACCAAGGCCAAGGTTAATAGAAGTTACTCCTTTATTAGGCTCTAAGCTTCTCAAATCTGAAGACAATATATTTTTCACTACTGTATTCTCAATATCTTGAAAAATGAATATCTGGCAATTGTTTTTTTTTTTTTTTTTTTTTTTTTTCTGAGACGGAGTCTGGCTCTGTCACCCAGGCTGGAGTGCAGTGGCCGGATCTCAACTCACTGCAAGCTCCGCCTCCAGGTTCACGCCATTCTCCTGCCTCAGCCTCCCGAGTAGCTGGGACTACAGGCGCCCGCCACCTCGCCCAGCTAGTTTCTTGTATTTTTTAGTAGAGAAGGGGTTTCACCATGTTAGCCAGGATGGTCTCGATCTCCTGACCTCGTGATCCGCCCATCTCGGCCTCCCAAAGTGCTGGGATTACAGGCTTGAGCCACCGCGCCCTGCTTCTGGTAAATTTTAAGTTCTAAACAAATATTATGGATCAGAAGAAGAAAATGAAGGAAGGCAGGAGGAAAGGCTACAAGGAACCTTATATTAGTAATCATTCCCCATTCTCTCCTCTCCCCAGCTCCAAACAGCATAAATCTACTTTCAATCTCTATAAACTTTTTTCTACCGGACATTTCATACAAATTAAATTTTACAGTATGTGGTCTTTTGTATCAGACTTCTTTCCTTTAGCATAATGCTTTCAAGTTTCATTCACTTTGTAACCTGTATCATTCCTTTGTATGGATGAATAATTTATCAAATGGTTATGTAACATATGTTTATCCATTTATCAGTTGTGGACATTTGGATAATTTCCACTTCAGGGATATTATAAGGAATATTATAAATATTAATTTACAACATTTTACATGTAAATGTTTTCATTTCTCTTTGTTTATACCTACAAGTAGAATGACCTATTATATGATAACTCTATGTTTAGCTTTTTGAGGAATTTTCCAAAGTGGCTGCATCATTTACTTTCCTACTAGCAAAGTATGAGAGTTTTAATTTCTCCACATCTCTATAACACTTGTTATTGCCTTTTAAAACAATTTATGAGTAACCTAGTGGATGTGAAATGATGTCGCATTGTGATTTTTAGCTAGCGTTTTCCTAATGACTAGTAATGTTGAACATCTTTTCATGTGCCTATTGGCAATTTGTATCCTTATTGGAGAAATGCTTATACCCTATGACTAATTTTTAAATTGAGTTTTTTTTTTGTCTTTTTATTGTTGAGTTGTAAGGGGTTTTTAAATATATGATGGATACTAATACCTTATCCGATATATGGTTTGTAAGCATTTTCTCCTACTCTGTGGATTGGAGAGTAGGAGATTGGATTCACTTTTATTTTATTGATGAATTCCTTTGAAGCACAAAAGATTTTAAATTTGATGAAGTCTAAATAATCTGTTCTTCTTTTTCCACTTGTGCTTTTGGGGATATCTAAGAAACAACTGCTAAATCCAAGGCTATAAAAATACATTCCTATTTTTTTTTTCTAAGGCATGTATAGATTTAGCTATTACATTTTATTTTTTGTGTTGGTAGGGGCCCAATTTCATTTTTTTGCATGAGGATATCTAGTTTTCTAAGCACCATTTGTTAAAGTCTATCTTTTCTTATTGAATTGTCTTGGTGCTCTTGTCAAAATTTTGTTATCATAAAAATGACCGTTAATTTAAGTGTTTGTTTTTGAACTCTAAATGCCATTAGTCTATATCTCTGTCTTCATGGCAGTGTCCAATACTTTTGATTGCTATAGCTTTGTAGTAAGTTTTGAAATCAGAAGTGTGAGTCTTTTAACTTTTTCTTCCTTTTCATGATTGTTTTGGCTCTTCCTGGTTTTTTGCATTTTCATATGAATTTTAGGACTAGCATTCTTTTCAGTTTCTACACAAGATGATACTACAAGTTTGATATAGATTGCACAGAATCTATAGATTATTTCAGAGACTATTATTACCTTAACAGTATTGAGTCTCCCAACCCAAGAAAATGGGATATCATTTCACTTACTTAGGTCATCTTTAATTAATTTTAATAATATTTTGCAGTTCTTAGTGTATAAGTTCTGCACCCTTTTTGATAACTTTATTCTTAAGTATTTTACCTCATTGATTTTATTGTAAATATTCTTTTTTTTTTCTTTTCTTTTTGACAGAGTATTGCTCTGTAGCTCAGGCTAGGGTACAGTGCTGCGATGTCGTCTCACTATAACCTCCACCTCCCAGGTTCAAGCAATTCTCCTGCCTCAGCCTCCCAAGTATCTTGGACTACAGGTGTGCACCACCACGCCTGGCTAATTTTTGTATTTTTAGTAGAGATGGGGTTTCACCATGTTGGCCTCTGGTCTTGAATTCCTTTTCAGATTGTCTATTTCTAGTGTATGGAAATTGACAGTGACTTTTGCATAACGATTTTGTATCCTGTACCATGCTTAACTTGTTTGTTATTTCCATTAGGGCTTTCTTTTCGTGGATATTTAAAATTTTTTTTAATATAAATAATTCTGTCACCCAAAAGTAGAGATAGGTTGCTTTTTTTTTTTCAGTCTATATGTCTTTCATGTTTTTGCCTAATTTCTCTGTTTTGCAATGGTGAAAGAAATGTTGACATTCAACAGCTTTGTCTCAATCATGGTCTCAGGGAAAAAGTTTTCAGTCTTTCTTCATTAAGTAAGATTTTAGCTGTTTTTAAAATAGATAACACTGTTAAAGTTTAGAAAGTTCTTTTCGTTTTTAGCCTGTTGAGAGTTTTTATCATATAAAGATGTTGGATTTTGTCAAATGCTTTTCCAGTATCTGTAGAGCTTATCATGTGACTGATGTCCTTTATTTTATCAATATGCTGTATTTGATTGATTTTTCACTTGCCAAACTAAGTTCGTAACCTAGGAACAAATCCCACTTGGACATGGTATTTAATTATTTTTATATGCTCCTGGATTTGGATCATATGTCAAAGTATTTATAATTCCTCTTTTGATTTTTTTATATGGCCCATTGATTATTTATGTGCTGTTGTTTAATTTGCACATATATATGAATTTACAAATCATTTTCTTTTATTGATTTTTATTTTAATTCATTATGGTTAAAGCAAATACTCTGTATTATTTTAACTCTTTAAAATATATTGGTAGTTTTTTTTTTTTTGAGACTGAAGTGTTTCTTGTAGATAGAGTATAGTTGGATCCTGCTTTCTTTCCCCACATTCTGCAGTCTCTGTCTTTTGATGGGTGTTTATTCCATTCACAACCAATATAATTACTGTTAAGATAGGATTTATTTTATTTTACTTATTAAGGTAGGATTTATTTTGGTTTATTTCTATGTTTTTCTTATTTTATTTTTCTTTTCTTCCACTATTTCTTTAATATGCATTAAAGTGAGGCATTATTTTTAGTGAGCCATTTTAATTCCCTTGTTATTTCTTTTACTACCTGTTTTTTGAGTTAATTTCTTAAAGTTCATTTTGGCGATTAAAATTTTACAACTTAATTTATAACAACCTACTTCAGATTAATATCAAATTTATTTCAATATTACTAAAAAATTTTACTCCTATTTAAGCTCTATTTTCTTTCCACTACTTAGTGCTATTATTGTCATACAAATTGCATTTTTATATATTTATATATAATACATATATCTAATATATTTATATAAACATATATGAACACATAAACAATGTTTTATAATTCTTTATGCAGTTTTTATTTCAATGATATAGGAAAAGAATTACAATAAAAATACATTTATACTCTGTATTTTACTATGTAAGCATCTTTGTTGGTGTTTTTAATGTATTCATTTGGACTAAGTTACTGTATAGGAAGTCCCTTTTGTTTTGTCTTATATAAAGTAAAATGTGTCGATGAATAATTCTAAAAAACTTTTCATAATGAAATCTGAGATCAAAATGGCTTCACTGGTGATATAATCAAATAATTAAGACAAAACTAATGTTAATTTCTGACCAAAAATTTCAATAGCTAGAGGAGGAGAAAAAAATCACCAGTTCATTTTATGAAGTCAGCATTATCCAGATAGTAAAACCAAAGAAACAAATACCAAGAAAACAGTATCACTCAGTAATGTAAAGGGAAGAGTCATGAAGAAAATTTTAATATATGTGAAATACATAAGAAAGATGATAATACACAGTGATCAAGTAGGGTTTATCCAAAGTAGACAAGTTGAGCCTTTGAAAATCAATTGATATGATTCAGCATATCCAAAGATAAAGAATAAAAATTCATATGATGATCTAAATAAGTAGAAAGCTTTGGACAAAATGTAATAGTACTTCATAATTAAAAACCACAAACAAGATCAACAACAAAAATCTCTCAACAAGCTAAGAATACTTTGGAAACTTACTCAAACTGATAAAAAGCATCTATGAAAACTTGTAGCTCACATCAAACTTAATAATAAGACTGAATTCTTTCTCCCTAAGACTGGGATCAAGACAAAGATGTCTGCTTTTTACTACTCCTAGTCAACACTGTAATGATGCTGCTAGCCCACCTCACTAATGTCTCCTCAGGGTAGTCACAAGTGAAAAAATATTTGCTAGTTGCAATCGTCTTCATATGTCACGATAAACAGAAGCATCTGGGTGGAAGAAATGCAGTTATATGGAAGCAGAACATAGTGAACGAAAATTAGTCTAGGTCTCCCCAAAGAAAGTGAAGCAAGTAAAACACCCAGGAGAAAGTCACATGATTGAGGATACATACTCAATGCAGTAGAACCAGTCCCTACTGCAAGGATTTGATAAAGACAGAGAAAAAAGTAAAAGAGGTTCTAAACGGCAGCTATCCATGATCACATAATAAGCAAATTATCTATTATGCTAGAAAGTGATTGATTCAAGAAAATATAGAACAGAGTAATCAAGGATGTTTTCTTAAAGTCTTATGTACTTAGCATGTTAGTCAGCAGGCAGAAACTACCCTGATAATGTGAAGGTGAATTTTTATTCAATAAATTAACTAGTAGCAGGGGATTACCTATTAAGAAGATAAACAGAACTGTAAAAGTTATAGGTATAGCAGATATACCTATAACTTCATGCAATGTTCATCCAGCATCTTTCATTGAAAATGCTTTCATTATGCAATCTGGCAAAGAAGGAATATCTGCAGGGCCCAGCTCAGTTATCACAAGACTAGGGAAATAAGGATGGATTTGGCAATACGTTTATACCTGGCACACTTGGCTGGAGGTCAGCCTGCATCCTCCTTTTTTTCCCCATTGGGAGTAGAAAGGGAGTGCCATAGCCCTCAGTCAGCTCTCTCTAAAGATGTTGTCACTCTCCACTATCTCTCTTCTCATGTATAATCTTTCATATGGCTATTGACTATACAGCAGCTTAATACTATTGGAGCTTGTTCAGAGTTCACTCTAGGATGTATAGGTAAATGGCACTCATTGTTTCTTTCTTGGCTCAGGCTGTTGAAACCTGTAGACCAGAGGGAAGTCATATTTCACATCCTTTACTACACTTATTTAATTTCAAGTTTTTCTTATCTAATAATATAAAACTATCTGAGAAGAGAACATAGGCATATGTGACAGAATCAAAGCAATGCAACATCATCTGTACATTTTTATTTTCTCATGGGTGTCAAAGAAGATAACCTAAAGACAGCTGATGTAGGTACGCCGGAAGAAAAGCTGAGAAGAAAACACATGTGCTTTAAATCAAGTCTAGGATAATTTATCTTTAAATTAAAATTAAGATTTTCCTTGATGAAAGCATATAAAAGTAGACATTTTCTCAAATACTCTTAGATGACAAAGACACAACATTGAATCGTTTCTAAAGTAATTTGAGATAGTACATGCCACAAAGAGTTGTGTTTATTTTGTACTTCAAATGTCAGAAAGTGATGCCGTGATGGTCTGATAAACATTAGGTGGACACGTTGGGCTACAGACAGTTTATGTGCAGCACCTCAGATCTCATTGTTCTCACCTGTCACTAGACCATTTGTTTTTGTTCAGGCCAGGTAGAGTCATATTGGAACCTGAGACAAAAGGAAAAATGTGCATTCATACAGATATTTATCAAAATATTTTTCCTTATTTTGAACTGAATGGCAAAAGTTACTGAGAGCTCTACAATTAAAAAAAAAAAAAAAAAGACTATATGTCAAGCCCCAAATTACCTCATCTGTTTGTAGGCAATTTTAACCCTCTTCGAATTACCCTGCAAAAATCCTGATGACTGCATTGGTCAGACTGTTGGATCATTGCAAACTGCTGTTTTTTCTTTTCCTTTTTTTTCTTTTTCTTTTTTGCGTGACTCAAAGTAGTTAAACTAACAAATTACAGCTTGTTTTTATTTTAAACTGTACTGTATTTATCATTGATTTTGCATTAATTTTATTTTTTAAATATCATGCTAAATGCTATTTATCTCTATTACTGAGTTTTCGATGCACCTTTAAATTTTGCAAAAGAGACAAGTGACTCTTGCCTGACTCCAACCTCATGCCTACAACTTGTTCTGCTATAGTCATTCTCTACCGAAGCAGTCATCCCTGCAAGGGCCATGATAATTTTAGGTTAGCACACTACATAGTCCTGGGTTCTTTCTTATAAAAAGCACTTATTTTATCCAAAGCTTTAAAAAGAATTGTTTGCTCTTACCAAGGCATGCAACACTGCATACTCACCAGATACTAAAAGCACATGTAATCCAGAAATACAGAGTAAATCTTTGACCAACAAGCATTCTTCTTCTTCCTCACCATCATCCACACCTCCACTCTGGCAGATGTATCTGATATGCAATACATCATATGGATTCTTACACATACTTGTCTAGGATTAAACAACTCCCATCCCTTTGGTAGTGTATTGGCTCTCTCCTTTTCTGCCTCATAACTCTTTTCCCTCACTACTGACATTGTGTTTCCTAAGACAGATGTAACAGGTAAGGCTTTGCTTCAGACTCTATTTTCCGGAGAATGCAAGCTAAGATAAGGAGTACACACCCACGCTTGCTGGGACCATGCTACCCTTTGGAAAAATTTTTAATTATTTGCATATATTACAGGCAATATTATTTGAAGGAATGGATTTGCAGTAGTTTTTCCTCTTATAGAGACCTCCGAAATTCCAATGTTACTACTATGTGTAAAGGAATCCATTTTCCCTGAAAATCACAAACTCAATCCATTATTAGTAATTTGCCTAAGAACAGATTCACATTTAGCTGATTTCCTAAATATGTTTCATGGCAAATAATTGTGTAAAATATTTAAGATTATAGAAAAATTAAAGTACTAAATACATGAAGAGTTAATCTAATTCTGAATATAAGAAAGAACATTATAAGCTAGCAAACAAAGAGCAAATTTCATTTAACAATTTTCATTTGAATATGTTGCTAAAACCTTAAATGTAAAGAATATCAACAAATATCATAGCAGTACATTTTACTATAGTAGGTTATAAAATGCAAAAACTAAATCACAATAATCACCAAATAGTATTTATAACTTAGGTGGAAAAAAAGATAAATGTTAACCCATGGGTGACAAATCTTTCTTTTTGTTGTTGTTTTTGAGAGACAGTCTTGCTTTGTTATCCAGACTGGAAGGCAGTGGGGCAATCACGGCTCACTGAAGCCTCAACCTCCCAGGCACAAATGATCCTCCCACCTCAGCCTCCTGAGTAGCTGGAACTACAGGCCAGTGCCATCATGCCATCAGAAATTTAAAAAACTTTTTTTATAAAAGACCCGATTATCCTATGTTACCCAGGCTGGTCTTTTAATACTAGGCTTAAGTAATCCTCCTGCCTTGGCCTCCCAAAGCATTAGGATTACAGGTGTGAGCCACTGTGCCAGGTCACAAATCTTAAACTACTGAGAAGCATTAGAAATGATGTGGCAGGCAATTTACAACAGCAAGTGATTGAGAAGAAGAATAAATAAATTGAATATCAGCATACATTTTAACTCTTCTGGTTACAGTTGCTTGCTGAAATATTTGCCACCTCCCAGTTTCACTGTCCCAGTTTTTAATGATTCCTATAATGCTTTGACGGTCTCTCTAAAAGAAACATTGTTAATGATATTTCAGATTTAATTCCAATGTTTTGAAATAATAAATGGGCCGATTAATTCAGGGACAAAGTATCAGAAGATTAAATATGAACTTCTATCTTAATGTATACATATTTATTTCAAAAATGTAAATGGACAAATATCATTTAAATGATAAAAATCAGTTGAGAAATTAAGTTTTTATTCTTACAGATACAAGGCAGTATATATTAAATACATCTTTATGTTGAAAACATTTGCAAAATACCTTTGTACCCCAATCCTTTGCTACAGAACATCAAAATATTGAAATAAGCTCTTCAATGTTTACCTTTTAAGACCCCCAATAAATGCTTTCAAAAGTCTGGCTAAATTCTTGAAAATCTTTAATGTTACTGAATTATAAATCAGAATGTTATTTTATTTAAGTTTTTACAGAGCCATGTATATATATATATATGTATTTGAAAAGAAGTATGTGTATATATATATGAAGTGTATATATACTTCATATACCAGCTTCCATATATATGAAGTATATATATATGAAGAGAAGTATGATTCTCAATTCTCTAAGATCATATTCAAGGAATTAGGAAAGGAATGTTATATGCATCCCCTCAAAAACAGAAAAAGAAAATATTAACAAAAAAGCTATAATGAAGTAAAAACTATATAATAATATCAGTAAAGGCAAAGTTAGAATGAGGAAAAATTAAACTATTTTAAAACAAAAGAAATCTAGTAAATTTGTTCACAGAAAATAAAGATATAAAATATGTATCACTATTATCAGTAACAAAGCAAAAAATATCATGGCAGACCTAAGACATTAAATTGACACAAAATTATAGCTAGATAGAAGGTTAAGCTTTAGTGTTTTCTAGCACTGTAGAATGACTATATATTATACAGTTTCATGTAGCTAGAGGGAGGATATTGAATGTCCCCCAACATCCCCAAAAATAAAAAAAAAATTGAGATATTAGATATGTTAATTTCCCTGATCTGATAACTGTATATAATATGTATGATAACATCCCTACGTACCCCATAAATATGTTCAATTATTTGGTATTAATTTAATTTTTTAATTTAAAAAGTTAAAAATAAAAATAAAATAATAATGAGTCTATTTTGAAAACGTTTAAATCTGTAACACTGGAAGAAATAAATTTCTTCATAATTGCAACTTGAAATAAAACTGACTAAAAAGAAAATCTGAAAAGTCTAATTGCTATTAAAATATTTAATATTTTATAATATATTTTTCTACCAAAAAATCCCAGAATGTGATGAATTCACCTTTTCAAGCAGAAATTATTGAAGTAATATGCAAATTAAACTATTTTTATACATGTAATAAATTAGTTCCTCTTGGGAAGTTTACACTCATGTTAAAATAGGCTTCTTTCAGAGGGGAGATATGAAACATTTGAGAAGAGTGTTGTGCATAAGCAGTATTTGATTGTTATTAAGTAAATATATTTAATGGAGTTCAATGAGGCCCTGAGGTTAGATGTGGAGTGATTTCGTGAGGGTGCCCTCCCTCTGCGATCCTGTACTCTGGTTAGATGGTCTCATTTGATGCTCACTTCGCAGCTGCCCACATGTGATGTACAACGAGAGTTAAACCGGTTAGATGGAAATTGGAACAAGGATGGTGACCCTGCAACCAATGGCCAGATTTTTGCCAAACCCCTTCCTTATATGGTTGCATAGCTCAATTAATCGTATATGATTTATGAACAAATGTGTATAAGACATAAAAGCAGGAGATACATGATTGATTTTCAATGACAAAATAGATTGGTTTTCTCACAGATTACTTTCACCGTGTGCATTTTCTAGTTATTTCTTCTACAATACTAAGTGGGGTTCACAGACTCTAGACCTTTCTGCAACAACTGAGAGATTTAATGTTGCAAATCCTGTCAAGTTGATCTATTTCTGACATCATTTTCCCTTTCAAGCCCTCTTTTGGCTTCTGGCCTTAGAGAGGTTTGAATGTCCTGACAGATAAACGAAGCAATTTCAGCATTTTTGAGTCTAAGCTTTTCATCGGTTCACCAAAGAAGATAAAATGTCTCTCTGGCAACATATCACGTGGAAAGGCATGTTAGACAAAATCTTACAGAAAGGGACTTAGGATTTAGAAAGAGGACACTAAAGACAAACTATCATAAACCAACAGTCCTGCATGCTGTAGTAATAATATAAATCCAAAGCTAGTAATCTAAAGGTTGGTTTGTATTACCTTGCATTTGAATGGGTGTCCTGTATGCGCTATCTAGATTGGTAGATCTAGAAAAAAAAAAAAATCAGAAGGAAGAGTAGAGGATAAAATATGACAGTAAAACAAATATTTTACTGACAAATCACAATAATCACTCATCCCTTTGTCTCCTCTTCTATCCCGTCCAGCAATGCAAAACCTCTGAAATGTTATTTTGAGTGTATCAGTTAATAGTTTTACCTTGAGTGTATAGCTTTGCCTTAAGAATGTTAATTACCTTTTTCTTCCACATTGCATTAAAAATTAGGGATGTTAATTCTCACCATATTTCTAAATTTCTCATTAAAATTAGAATTTTGCAAAGATTTAACTAATTCCTATGGAGTTTACACAGAATGAATGAACCTATTTGTTTGCTTTTTCAAAATTATTAAATGTTCTATAATAGATACTATAACAAGCTCTGAAGAGAAACCAGTGACTATGACCCTTCATTCACAAGAGAGCTTATAGTAAAGAGAGAATTTTGTTTAATGGTCAGGTATGGATTGTAGGTGATTAGTTGTGGTGCTGGAAGAGTCTTTTCTCCTTGCTGACAAAGTTAGCAGAGAAGTAATGCGAAAGGATAAAAGAAGGTGAGCTTTATTGTCAGAAAAATCTATATTACATCCCAGACTCTGCCACTTATTTGCTGTAGAATTATGGGAACATTATTCCTTGTCTATAAAAAATAATGATATTGTCTACTATGTAGAACTATAATGGCAATTTTTAGAAAACTTAGATAAAATTTCTGACATGGAGTTAGCTTCAATAAAGAGAAGACATCACGGAAATAAGAATAGAAATAGAGGATTTCTACTCTTTGATTTATTTCAATATTTCTGCTGCTGGATATCAAGTGCAACAAACTTTTTGTGCCTTCCATTTTTATGCATGATGATCCTTGAGGAAACAGCAAATTGCTTATATTTAAAATTTTTATATTAAAGTATGTTCCCGTTATATATAAATATATACACACCCACATATGCATGTTTATATATATGCACACACACATACATACTGAATTGTTTGAGCTATTACTATTATAGAATCAGAAATATAAAATTTGAAATTAGGAAGATATCTTGTCTACTACTCCCATTGTTTATATGGTCTAAAGTCATCACATCTCTTAATGATAGGAAAAAAACACATTTCAACTGAGTATTCATTAGTGACTAAATTTACAAGACCAATTGAATAGTTTTAGAAACATTTCCCTAGGATGAAAATGCCTTTAAATATTTTGAGATGTTCAAAAGGAGACATCATGAAGTTGCTGCTATTAATAAATCTTCACTTTAAAATTAGTAATATTCTTTTATGGCTTGTAATCTTTTAAAATAGTTTTATGTATTAGAATTTCAGAATTTCAGATTTATAATAAAAGCATGTTGGAAAGTATGTTTTGTTATAGAGATTATATTTTGGTGACATTATTCTGTATAAGAATACTGAAATACACATTTAAATTTTCCTTAATAATATATATATATATATTTTTAATTTATTTATTATTATTATACTTTAAGTTGTAGGGTACATGTGCATAACGTGCAGGTCTGTCACATATGTATACTTGTGCCATGTTGGTCTACTGCACCCATCAACTCGTCATTTACATCAGGTATAACTCCCAATGCAATCCCTCCCCCCTCCCCCCTCCCCATGATAGGCCCCGGTGTGTGATGTTCCCCTTCCTGAGTCCAAGTGATCTCATTGTTCAGTTCCCACCTATGAGTGAGAACATGCAGTGTTTGGTTTTCTGTTCTTGTGATAGTTTGCTAAGAATGATGGATTCCAGCTGCATCCCTGTCCCTACAAAGGACACAAACTCATCCTTTTTTATGGCTGCATAGTATTCCATGGTGTATATGTGCCACATTTTCTTAATCCAATCTGTCACTGATGGACATTTGGGTTGATTCCAAGTCTTTGCTATTGTGAATACTGCTGCAATATTCTTATTTATTGCTTTATCTATGTATTTATATGTATACATAAAAAT
>NC_037672.1:164518535-164653533 GCF_003255815.1 Theropithecus gelada | reverse complement strand
ATTGTGAATGGAAGTTCATTCCTGATTTGGCTCTCTGTTTGTCTGTTATTGGTGTATAAGAATGCTTGTGATTTTTGCACATTAATTTTGTATCCTGAGACTTTGCTGAAGTTGCTTATCAGCTTAAGGAGATTTTGGGCTGAGACAATGGGGTTTTCTAAATTTTCCTTAATAATATATTTATTAGAGTAACAGGAAAAAATTTGATTCTCCATACCATTTGGTATGTTAGATGTAGAAATAAGCTATGGTATTTCTCAACATTTTAGGCATACTTAAATCATTTTGATTTTTTTCTTTCTGTCTGTGAATTGTGGTCCTAGGGGGAAAATGAATAAACAGGTTTAAGGGGTATTGCAAGAACTTAGGCAAACATAAGCATGGAAAGATGATTGTCAAGTAAGGCTGACACAAAGCAGAAACTGGAAAGAATATAAAATGGTATTGCATTCTTCATTCAATGTTTGCTACAACAGCACTGAGCTTTGTATCGGGGATAGGCACATAACCTGGAGTATACATCCCATATAAATTACTTGCACAGCTTTTCCCTGTTCACAGATAATGCACTGGACCAAATGTAGATGGACTGCCTGAGTCCCCATTTGCAGCAGGGGGGGAACCTTTATTGGTATTAGGAATATTCTTTTGGAAATAGTGGGAATTCTTTCTCATTACACAGCTGCTTTGATAAATGAGAAACATAATCACCATGCACTGCATTTATCTACATGAAAATCTGGCTTAGTTATTTTCCTTTTAAAATGATTTTTGATTCCATTTTGCTTTAGATGTTTGGCTTTGGTAGTACAGAGATCCTGAAAGCTAGCATCTTTTGACCCTAGTCAGTTAAATCAAGCAGATTAAATAGACAAACACAGGTAGAGATCTCATGATGCCTAGGTCACTTACAGAAGATATTTTCTTGTTTCTGAGATAATCTAAAAATCTAAATAATTTAACACTGCTCCCCTAGAATGACATATCAGTCATTTTATATCACAACATCCTCATCACCATTATATAGACATTTATATAAGATGAGGTTTATTGTCAGAAAAATCTATATTACATCCCAGACTCTGCCACTTATTTGCTGTAGAATTATGGGAACATTATACCTCGTCTATAAAAAATAATGATATTGTCTACTATGTAGAACTATAATGGTAATTTTTAGAAAACACTTTAATATTTACAATAACAGTTCTGCATAATGATTCTTCATGTTTTTATAAGTGAACAGCATAAGAACTATTTCAAAGAATATAGACTTCCCCTCCTGAAAGCTGGTGGTGGTGATGACTGGGGAGAATAATAGCACTCTGAGCGTGGACAGGATCGGGGGTGAGTAAGTGCTAGATAGAGGGAGGATTCCAGCAGGGAGTAGAATATCCGTATATAATCAATGCACTTAATCATATAAGAACTCTGGATTGTTTGCAAGAAGATCCACATGGAGACCCAACGTGGGGTCTGTTACGGTCAGATCTAGATGTTATTTCTTCTCGTGGTCATGGCTAAAACAAATCTTTGGAATAGAACTTTTCAAAACACTTAATCATGCAAATGGTTTCATACTGGTTTCTAGAGTTCACACACTTACAATCAATGTATACTAATTATGTAATGGTGGCTATGTGTTTACCATTGCAAATACATTCAACTACTGCTGTCATTTCTGTTACCAGACTGCTGTCACATAAGTCAGTAACACATTAAATTATTATAATTTTTTTGACACAAGATATAATATGTATGGACAGCCTCATGCAACTGGACACACCTGACTACGTCCTCTAAAGGGCTTCTCGAAAAAATCAGCGTTTCTCTGTGGAAGCACGAATATTCTTCAAAATACTTACTAAAAACAACAAAATTTACCCATTTCTGAAAAAAAAGTTTCTATTGCTATTCGAATGTCATCATTGACAAAATTGTAATACATTGATGCCCGTTGCAATTTGGTACAAAACTATCCTAGACTAGTCTGCCAAATAGTCAGTTTGCCTGCCTTACTCGCAGTACCTATTTTCTTCCATAATGTTCAGACAGAATAGCCAACAATTGCTTTTACTTCTGTTGGTGCTCTCTGGAATTTTAATTACAGTGTTTAACTAGCATGGGCTGTAGAGGGTTGGATTTTATTTTATGAACTTTTACAGCATATATGTCAAGAAAGAGTTTGTATATATGTATCAAGCAAATCTTCAGCTAAAAGGTATGAATTTTTGTTTATTTAAAAGAAGAAAAAATCTGTCATATTTTGAGTCAGATGTATGCCTATTAAAACATAACTGAAAAACATGTTTAATTTGTAGAGCATTTGTAAAAGCAATTACAATTTTTCCCAGAGAACAGATTATTACATTTGATAACTTTATTCTCAATTAAGTTTAATTAAGCTAAGTAATTTGGTGAACTATTTCTCAAATGCAGTTTGAAACAAAGCTGGGGATAAATAAGTACATATGCAACTGTCTCTGATACACAAGTCAATGTGGTGCTAGATGCAGGGAGGACGAATGTTAATAACACAGAGTTATTTCTCTCAAGAACCTTGCAGGCTGATGAAGCCATAAAATCAAATCAGCCATGTTGACATGACTGTATATAAGTAGATAATGAGAAGAAATATAAATTAAGTTCAATGGGGATTTAGTGAAATGAGACATTGAATTTTAGTGAATAAATCAAAAATAACTTTATGAAGAAGCAGGAATTTCTGGTTTGTCTTAGGATGGATAGATTTGCATTGATAGAGATGCAAATTAGTGGGCTGGCATACCAATTCTGAGAAAGTATATAAGCAAAATAACTAACGTGGAGCATCTCGGAGTACGTCTGGAGAACAATAAAAGATTGAGAATGTAAAAATGAAACACGAGATAGGAAAAATTAAACTAATTTATAATCAGTAAATATCAGTTAAGTGAAAATAAGAAACTACACATTTAATAATAATATCAAAAATATTATATTTTATTTTTAAATATTCACATTAAAAATATAAAAATTATTTTAGATTCTAAAATATTATGATAAGTATTGTTAACTATACTTTGAAAGTTTGATTTATCAATATGTTCTAATGCATATTTTAAACGAATGGTATATGCATACAATTAGATCTCATACACATAATTCAGTGTTTCTCAATTATAAACTAAGTAATAATTTTTTTAACTAACTTGCAATTTGCAATAAAAATCAACAAACATTTATTTATAGGCTTTCATGTCTCAGATCCTGGAACAGACTGGTGAGTGACATCAGGCAACAAGAAGGAATCATATCACTACGTCGCAGAAGCCTGCTAAAATAGTGGGTGGAATGCCTGAAATCCCTCTTTCTTGTTTATATACATGTTATAAAAAAGATAAATTTTGTCTTTATTGTATTTTAGGCTAACATACCTAAAATTGAAAAATAATTTAGAGTATCAAACTTTCCTTGACAAAGGTAATGGTCTGTTTCACCTATTGCTAATAAGGAATTGATATGGATGAAGAAAAAGAAGTTGAGGTGGGTTACTGAGATGGATTGGTGTGGGCAAAGGTTAAATATCCAATTAATGATATGGTACATTTACCGTATAAAGTTGATGTGTTTTCTGATCCAACTCTCAAATCACAAGTTTCACTTTCATGTTGGGAAATAATATTACCCAAAAATTGCTATCTAATCAGAATTCTCCTGGTTCAGAGAGACTGCCAATGAGCTTCTGAGTTCACTGTGGGGCTCAAGTATACCTTTGATGTATTTGGTGATTTTTCAAATTTTTGAATAAAATATAATTTCAATCCTTTCATAAAACATGTCCAAATGTCTTCACTATTTCAGACTGTTGACATACATTTGTTTTGAATGTAGAAATTTAGACAATGATCAATCTGAGTGTATACCATAACTCTAGGTAAAGCCCAGCTAATCAAAGTTCAGTGTAAAGGAGAAGGGGTTTATATCTGTTTGAAGAGAAAAAAAAGCAAACAAACAAAAACAACAAAAAACAAGCTTTGGCAACTTAGATCTGTAGGGTGCAGAATTTGCAGTGGACATCTTGCAAACAAATTATAGGGGTCAATGCTGCCTCTCTCAAGGCTTAAGGATCTACATCTTTCATCAGACTATTTATCCCATCTAAATGACTGAATTTCCCAAGAGGCTTAGGTTTAGCCTTTTGCTAGTATGTAGATACCTCTGCTCATGTGTGAAAATCAAACAAACACACTATCTTTGAATATCCCTGTTTTATTGTGTCTGATGCACAGACACTTTAATTTTTGTGTTATTTCAACATACTGTTCAGAGAATTTAACCTATATGAAACATTTGCTAGCTACTCCATATCTTATATTCATACAGTCTTGACCACCTTTCCTCTTCTTCTCAGAAATTTGAACATTATAAATCCTGCCATATTTCATAGAACTCAAGAAGCTAAACTCTCTCACTCTACTACATTATATAGTTGTAAAATCGAGGAATTTTGCGTTAGTAATCTCTGTAACTCTGGACCTAAGACAGAATAGATGGTTCAATAAATACATGATGAATATGGTTAGAAGTGACTCGTCACAAAATGTTTCTGCTTATCATAGTCTTAAACAATTCTTATCTTTCTACATGTCCACTTGTTCTTCATAATGTTTGTATTGTAGCTAGTCTCTGTGTAAATGAGTGCAGAGTTCTGTCTTATTTCTTGAAGACACAGGCTGTATCTCGTACTGTTTCATAAATACTTCATAATGCTTAACACAAAGGCTTATAACTACAAAGTAAATATTTGTTGATTATGTTGCTCCAAAACCTATAAGAAGTGATAATAATAAATTGATAAAATGAACTTTCCACCTCTCTACTTTCACTGACGGGAAGAGGAGATTGCTAAACCAAAACAAGTCCAGTCTTGGGTGGTAAAGGTTGTAGATAATTTGCAGCACTCTAACTCACAATTCTTGTGACTGTACCATATGGGACAACCCACTCAACAGAATATAGACAATTTCTTTCTTTTTTATATTAACTTATAATAATTTTTGGTAAATTTTCTTCTAAACTCTGTGTGTGTGTATTTTAAATTAATACTTGTGTATATAAATGACTTTTGGGCCTGAGTCCTTAACGTATGTGGTACCATATTTTCCTGCTGGATGTAAAACAATGAATGCAAACACTTACATAATAAAAGTAACATTTCTCTTTTACTGAGTTGCTATGAATCCTGAAATCAAACTTGGCTTTAGATATTTTATTTATTATTTCTTGAATATGTTCCCTTTATTGCTTCCATCTTGGCATGTTATCATTAAAATATGCTTGCATTTTTAACTTTTGTCAGTAAACGTCAGGAAAAGAAGTGTGAATATTACTTGTGTGTTTCTGTTTTTGGAAGAAAGACTACACAGAAAATACTCAAATACTCATTCATTCAGTAAACATCTATGCTTTGGTCTATGGGCTGGAAGTAGAAATCCAAGAAATGTATGGATCCCGTCCCCTGTGGATTCAAAACCTATAAGTATTTAGACAATTAATAAACCTCAATCCAAGACTTTGGGTCAGGAGTTAGACCGATCAAATGCTGTAACCATTGCTTTCTGGACCCACCTTCCTCCTCACAACAGTCACACACACACACGATATAGAGATCAAGAGCAAGATGAAACTATTTGTGTGTTCAAATCAATTAAGGAATCAAGAACAATAAGCCACACAACTAACTGGGGAACCAGAAATATAGAGAGGCATTAAAGAATGTGTAGATCTAATGCTTATTGAGGGAATGATCTTCCATTCAGGGACCATGTGTAGGAGATGT
Source organism: Theropithecus gelada (assembly GCF_003255815.1). NCBI lineage: Eukaryota > Metazoa > Chordata > Mammalia > Primates > Cercopithecidae > Theropithecus > Theropithecus gelada. Next base: position 164,647,712 of record NC_037672.1, on the reverse strand, counting down.
TGATGTGAGCTGCATGAGAGAAGCAGGGGACCAACACAGACCAAATGATGTCTGTCAACTCAGAGCCATGGTCAGAATTGAGCCAAGACTTTCAGTAGAAATACAATTACCAGCAACAAAACTAGAACCCTAGACACTATTGCCCGTGTATCCAAAGGAAAACTATGTGTCATACAGAAATCCCAGGCCAGTAAAATAATATTAAAAATGATTCAGGACCAGTAAACTCTATAAGAACCCAGCAGAGCAAACAAAAACTAATCCATAGGAAGGCCTTCGTAAGCTAGGTGTGAGTTGAACTCTCAAGCAAATAATTCCTGCTAAGGATGAGTTTAAAGCCAAAATTAAAATAAAAGTATGGGCTGGCTCATGCCTATATAATCTCAGTAGTTTGGGAAGCCAAGGCAGGTGAATCATTTGAGATCAGGAGTTTGAGACGAGTCTGGCCATCATGGGGAAACCTTGTTTCTACTAAAATCCATAAAATTTAGCTAGGCATGGTGGTGCACACCTGTAATTCCAGCTACTCGGGAAGCTGAGGCATGAGAATTGCTTGAACCTGGGAGGCTGAGGTTGCAGTGAGCCGAGATCGCACCATAGTACTCCTGCCTGGGCAACAGAGAGAGAGGCTGTATTTTTTTAAAAAGTACGTAGCAGTGCAATACTACAATACCATGTAATATAATACATGATTCACAGTAAGATAATAAATATAATTGTGCAATTTCAAGGGTGCCAAAATAGTGATAGTTTAACAGTGTGCTATTTAATATAGCATTCCTATAGAGAATACAATCTATAATGCCACAAATAAAAATTATGTTCCTAGACACATTATTAGTAAATTACATATCTGTAAGATTCACAAATAAAAAGTTTACTTTAATTATGTATAGAAATTAGTATCTGGGAATATGCATTCACTAACAGAATCTCTGGAACAATTTCTTCATGACCATATTTTAGGCTACAAAGAAAGGCATGTCTCTGTTTAAGTTCTGTGACTTCTGTGACTACAGCGCAAAAATATAAGGAAATGAGGGAAACACATTTTATAAAAATAAAAACTTAGAAAATAAAAACAAACAAAAAGTTTTGGAATCTGAAGAACAACTTCCAGTTGAAAATTCCAAATAGAATTTCATAGACTTCCAATCTATTAACTGAAGAACAAGAAGTTAGAGCAGAATAACAATCAAAGCATCTTATAATTTGTAAATTATAGCCACAATGGTAATTAGAGAAAAAAATGTGGACTTAACTGTATTATTGGGAAAACAAGTAAATTTATGAATTATTTACTAAAGCATTGAGTTCAAGAATTCAGAAAAATGTTAACATCGCTAAAAAATTAAAATCTAAAATAATATAAGAAATGAAACAAAGAAGATAGAGGCAGAGATAAATAAAATAGTAAATGGAGGTAATAAAATCAAGAGCTTGTTTTTTGAGAAAACTAAAAACCAAAGAAAGGAAATGAAAACAAGCAAAACACTCTTGGAAATACTTACCAAAATAGTAATAACAATGAAAATTAGGGAATCATTAAATAATATTAGAAACAATTAGATATAACAAAAGTAGAATCGAAAGCTGTATTTTGTTACTATAGCAATTACTAGAGATTAAAACTTCGATAGAAAAACTTGAAATCTGCAAATTAAAGCAAAAAGGACTAGTCAATATAAACATACTGAAACAGTAGTTAAAACCAAGCTGTTTCTCCAACAAATACACATGCACACACATGCTTACACCAATGTATGAAAAGATAATGATTTAAACACAATTTTTTAAAGATTTCCAAGGAATAGATATTTCTTATCTCAGATATTGTTATGATGATTAGGAAAGGCAAAGAAAGATGACCTCTAGACAAGAGCACTCTATTAGTGTGCTAGGGTTGCCATCACCAAGTTTCATAGGCTGAATTGCTTAAACAACAGAAATTAATTTCCTCACAGTTCTAGAGATTAGAGGTCCCAGGTCAAGGTGTCAACAGGGTTGATTTCTTCAGAGGTTTCTCTCTTTGGCCTATGACTATCTTCCTCTGTGCTTTTGTATGGTCTTCATGTTTTTTATAAAGACAACAGTCAGGTGAGGACCCACCTTAATGACCTCATCTAGCATAATCACCTCTTTAAAGACTCTATCTTCAAATACTGTCACATTTTGAAGTATTGGGGATTAGGGCTTCAACACATAAATTTTGGGGGAATATAATTCACCCCCAAAAGACATTACATGAAAATACATTTGTACACATATATGAATCTTCAAATATCTGTATGAATTCTTATACACACAAAATATAAAGCCAATAATTAATACATCTAAACCAACATTGCTTTGAAATACATCATAGTGTGGCACCTCTATCCCAGATATAAAAGGATGGAGGAACAACTACAATTCTTTGGATTAAGAGATGTATTAATAGGAAACACCATATTATCATTTTATGGAGTCAGAAAATAATTACTTGAAAAATGTCAGCAAAATTTAAAGAAAGGCTCTTAGAAAACGGGACTAGAAAGGAACTTTCTTAATCTGAATAAAGGTATCTATAAAAACCTATGAAACCTCATTGTAACTGAAGACAGTAGTTGCTCAACCTACCTCTCAACATCTCCTCATCAAACTAAGACAAAAACAAAGAAACCTAAAGGGAAGAATAATCTGTACTAGGATCCATATCCTCGGCATAGTTTGAAGGCAGACGATGCTGAAACTGCAAAATAAGTGTGATTAAAATAATTTGTAGTGAGGAACAGCAGACTATGCTTACACTGTGTCAAAGCCATATAATCCTTATAATGGTTATTTTTCATATTTATCAATTCCCAGTATTATCATATGGGCATACATGCTTTCCCACCTATACCCAAACCCAAAACCTTCAAAATCATTACAGATGAAAACATTTGCAATTATAATGCTACAGTGGAATCAGTTATATCCCCACTCTGCTCACCACCAACATGGGCTCCTGGTTGCCATGTGGCTGACAGTTGATCCAAAACAAGAATCCAACAGTTAGAGTTAGCTTTCCAGAGCCACTTCTGCCCATCAACTCTCTCCCAGAAGGAGACCTTTGATAAGGTTTCATGTGCAAGTGATCTACTCACAAGGAGCTTCTGAGGGAAGTTTATAAGTGAGGGAGGGAGGCAGGACACAGAAGGAGAGAAAAGGACACACCTGGGTGAAGAGCCAAGCAAAGTCTCAAACCCAAGAGCTTCATCTGGCCACACTGGAAAAGGATGCCATGTAAATTGCACTGCAAAGTTGCCCTGCCCTGAAGCAAGTGAGGTGGATTCTCATACTTTTCTCTTCTTGTTTCATTGGTAAACGGCTGCTGAAGACTCAAGGAAGGGAGGAGAGGCACACATTTGAATTCCCAGGGATGTCCAACATTTTGCATAAAGGTAAAGACACTCCTGAAACCTTAGCATGAGCCTTCCAGAAAAAGTGCGACAGGTCTTGGTTGTTAGAAGCAATAGTGCACAAAGGAGGACAGGGTGATTTTTACGTGCACAAATAGCAAAGTAAAACAAAACAAAAAGTAAAAGAAAGAGGAGTGGAGTGCTACATTGTCCACTGTAAGTCATGATAGAGAAAAGTATACAATTTTCTTAAAAGATGTAAGAGAGAACACGGGTCAGGGACTGATATATCATTTTTTGAGACAACACTTAAAGATATAAAGATACACACCTCCGAAAATAGTCTGTCTACAGAGTAATTAATATTTGTCTCAACTCTCCAACAAGATTTTTTGTGTGTGAAACTGGATTAACTTGTTCTAAAATTTCTTAGAAAAAAATTTTAAAATGATTCCATTAACTGATTCTAAAGATGGTGTGGTAAAATAACTAAGATTTTTTTTTGTGGGGGTATAAAGAAACAAAGAATACATACCATGCATCAAGACAAAATTGTTTGTTAGAATAATTAAAACAGCATCACAGTGGCACAGAAATAAAGAAATATACTGATGGCAGAGACAGACTCTTCATACCTATTTCAGAACTCAATACAAAACATAGATGGCATCATCTCCAATCAATAGGGATAATGGGCTTTTCTATAAAGGTTTGGTAACAAAAGAGTGCTATATAAAACAAATTATTGTTCTACCATATGCCATCCTCTCAAACAAATTACCAACAATTTTAAGACCTAAACATGAATGACTATTTTAAAGTTTTTCATTTCTCACGTGAGAAACCCAGGAGTCTTCATCAATATTTTTTTCTTTACCACACCTTCTAACCCCTTCCTTCCAATCTACAAAACTGTGAATATCTCTCTGTCTTCACAGCCACACCTTAGCCATGGTCAGCATCATCTTTCCCTCAGTCCACTACAGTTTTCTGTCCTGTCTCTAAACTTTCACTTGTGCCTCTTACAATTTGTTCTCTCAAAGCAGTAGGAGTAACTTCTTAAAAGTGAATAAAATCAACGGATTGCTCTATTTAGAACTTTCTAATGACTTCCAATCACACTTAAAATAAAACAAAACCTTTTCCCGTTGCCTTCAAGGTCATAGATGTTATGCCCTGCTTGTTTAAAATCTTCTTATGTTATTTTCCCATTTAATCAGTATGTTCTAGACTCAGTGCCTTTTTCAGTTCCATGAAGCATTTTCCTTATATCATGTCTTCGCACATTGCTCTGTTTTCTTCCCATAATGTTCCCCGATAATTGCGTAGAATGGTACCCTTGGTTTTAGGTCTACATTGAAACAAGACCTTCTCATGAAACCCTTCAATAAAGTTATTTTTAAATGCAGATTCTCTGTCATTTTATTTCACAGAAAGTTGCTTAAAAACGCTGGGTGCAGTGGCTCACACCTGAAATCCCAGCACTTCGGGAGGCTGAGGTGGGTAGATCATTTGAGTTCAGGAGTTCAAGAACAGCCTGGCCAATATGGTAAAACCCTGTCTCTACTAAAAATACAAAAATTAGCCAGGCTTGGTGGTACATACTTGTAGTCCTAGTTACTCAGGAGCCTGAGGCAGGAGAATTGCTTGAACTCAGGAAGCAGAGGTAGATCACGCCACTGCACTCCAGCCTGAGCGATAGAGAGAAACTCTGTCTCTCTCTCTCTCTCTCTCTCTCTCTCACACACACACACACACACACAAACACACATAGGAAAGACCAAGAAAACACATAAAATAAAAATGTACATACACATGCCTACACATAAAAATATATATGAATAGATAGATATTCACACTGACATACACACTTATGTAAGTGGTTGACAAATTTGGGTGCAACAGAATAATCTTTAGCAATTCTTAAAATTCAGATTTCTAAATTCACTCCTCCAGAGATTCTGATTCAGTTTGTCTGGGGTATAGCCTCAGGATTTACAACTCTAACAAGTTCCCAGTTGATGCTGACATTACTGGTCTGGGGATCATACTTTGAGAACCACTTATTTATTTAAGTTCTTAGTATGTTACTGATGTATTTTCACTGTTTTCTTGTTTCTTTTTTCTATTAGTGTTTCAGCTACCTGAGTCCAGGGCCATTATTGCTGTTTTTATATTGTAACCTTTTACCAATTTCTATGGGATCACATAGGTCAGTGTATTAGCCCATTTTCATGTTGCTGATAAAGACATGTCCAAGATTGGACAATTTACAATATAAAGTGGTTTAATGGACTTACATTTCCACATGGTTGGAGAGGCCTCACAATCATGGTGGAAGGCAAGGAAGAACAAGTCGTGTCTTACATGGATGGCAGTAGGCAAAGAGAGAGAACTTGTGCATGGGAACTCCTCGTGAGACTCATTTACTATCGAAAGAACAGCACAGGAAAGACCTGCCCCCATGATTCAGTTACCTCCCACTGAGTCCTTCTCACCACATGTGAGAATTCAAGATGAAGTTTGGGTGGGAACACAGCCAAACTATATCATTCTGCCCCTGGCCCCTCCTAAATGTCATGTCCTCACATTTCAAAACCAATTATGCCTTCCCAACAGTCCCCCAAATTCTTAACTCATTTCAGCATTAATTCAAAAGTCTACAGTCCAATGTCTCATCTGAGACAAGGCAAGTCCCTTCTGACTATGAGCCTGTAAAATCCAAAGCAAATTAGTTACTTCCTAGATACAATGGGGTATAGGCATTGGGTAAATACAACCATTCCAAATGGGAGAAATTAGCCATAATAAAGGGGCTCCAGGTCCCATGCAAGTCCAAAAACCAATGGGGCATTCAAATCTTAAAACTCCAAAATCATCTCCTTTGACTCTGTGTTTTGCATCTGGGTCATGCTGATGCAAGAGGTGGTTCCCGTGGTCTTGGGAAGCTCCACCTCTGTGGCTTTGCAGGAGTGCAGCCTCCTTCCTGGCTGCTGGTGTCGAGTGTCTGCAGCTTTTCCAGGCACACGGTACTAGCTGTGGGTGGACCTACCATTCTGGGGTCTGGAGGATGGTGGGCCTCTTCTCACAACTCCACTAGGGCTGTGTCCCAGTAGGGACTCTATGTGGGGACTCCCACCCAACATTTCCCTTATGCACTGTCCTAGCAGAGGTTCTTCATGAGTTCTTGCCCCTGCAGCAAACTTCTGCTTGGACATCCAGGCATTGTCATACATCCTCTGACACCTATGTGGAGGTTCCCAAACCTCAATCCTTGATTTATGTGTACTTGCAGGCTCAACAGCACGTGGAAGCTGCCAAGACTTGGGGCTTGCACCCTCTGAAGCTATGGACGTAACTGTACTTTGGCCCCCTTTAGTGATGGCTGGAGAGGCTGGGATGCAGGGCACCAAGCCCCTAGACTGTACATAGCAGAGGGACCCTGGCCCCAGCCGACAAAACCAGTTTTTCCTCCTAGGCCTCTGGGTCTGTGATAGGACGGCCTGCCACATAGGTCTTTGACATGCCCTGGAGACATTTTCCCATTGTCTTGGTGGTAAACATTCAACTCCTCATTACTTATGCAAATATCCATAGCAGGCTTGAATTTCTCCTCAGAAATGGGATTTTCTTTCCCGTCTCATTGTCAGGGTGCAAATTTACCAAACTTTTATGATCTGTTTCCCTTTTAAAACTGAATGCCTTTAACAGCATCCAAGTCACCTCCGTAAAGCTTTGCTGCTTAGAAATTTCTTCCTCCAGATATCCTCAATCATCTCTCTCAAGTTCAACGTTTCACAAATTTCCAGGGCAAGGGCAAAATGCTGACAGTCTCATTGCTAAAACATAGCCAGAGTCACCTTTGGTCCAGTTCGTCATTTTCATCTGAGACCACTTAAGCCTGTATTTCATTGTCCATATCATTATCAGTATTTTGGCACAAGCCATTCCACAAGTCTCTAGGAAGTTACAAACTTTTCCACAGTTTCCTGCCTTCTTCTGAACCCTCCAAACTGTTCCCACTTTTGCCTGTAACCCAGTTCCAAAATGGCTTCCACATTTTCAGGTATCTTTTCATCAGCACCCTAATCCTAGTACCAATTTATTATATTAGTCCATTTTACACTGCTGATAAAGACATATCCAAGACTAGGCAATTTACAAAAGAAAGAGATTTAATGAACTTATATTTCCACATGGCTGGAGAGGCCTCACAATCATGGTGGAAGGCAAGGAGGAGCAAGTCACATCTTACATGGATAGCAAAAGGCAAAGAGAGAGAGCTTGTACAGGGGAACTACTCTTTTAAAAACCATCAGGTCTCAGCCAGGGCTGGTGGCCCACACCTGTAATCCTAGCACTTTGGGAGGCTGAGGTGAGCAGATCACCCAAGGTCAGGAGTTCAAGATCAGACTGACCAACATAGTGACAACTCATCTCTACTAAAAATACAAAAATTAGCTGACTGTGATGCCAGGTGCCTGTAATCCCAGCTACTTGGAAGTTGAGGCAGGAGAATCATTTAAATCTGGGAGGCAGAGGTTGCATTGAGCTGTGATTGCTTTACTGCACTCCAGCCTGGGTGACAGAGCAAGATACCATCTCCAAAAACAAACAAACAAACAAGCAAACAAACAAAGAAAAAAACAATCAAATCTCGTGAGACTTATTCATGATCACAAGAACAGCATGGGACAGACTGGCTCCCATGATTTAATTACCTCCCACTGGGTTCCTCCCACAAAACATTGGAATTCAAGATGAGATTTGGGTGGCAACTCAGCCAAACCATATCAGTGGGGTATGTAATAAGTTTGGTGGCTATCAGGAAAGATAACTCAGAGTTTGCATTTAATGTTTTATGCCATCGATGACCTTGGTGAGACAAATTCAGTGGCATGAGTGGCAGAAACCAGAGTGCATAGTTGGGGAAATGAGTCAAAAGAGAAGACTTAGTCACAATAGTACCATTGTTTAAAGACATTTACCTGGAAAAAACGAGAGAGGGGCTGCTGGATAATTTAACAAAAATAAAGCAAGGGTGTTCTTTTGCTATTTTTATTTGTTTAGATTAGATCAGATAACTTCCATGAATATGAAAGTTCTTGGTTTGAGTGTAACAGAAGTGAATATTATTGGAGTTTTAGCAGTCACAGAATGGAGAGGGTAAAAGATTGAATACATCATACCTGCAAAAAATACCTCCAATTATGGCAAGATTTAAGGTGGAAGGAAAATCTGTGAATGAAAATGATAGGGAATAATTGCCAGATGGTAGATGCTAACAAGCAGCTGGTCATATTGTTGTATGACTGATTGGTTTAGCTTAAAATAACAGAAGTTTCCTCATGGTCTTTTGATTTTAATTTTGTTTCCATGAATGTTGAATATTCTGAGAAGGACATTGGTGAATGAGGATGCTTTGCTTCTGTTACTGGGTTCAAGGGGATGGGAGATTACAGTCAGGAAAGTGTTGGCTCAGAAACAGATTTCAGGAAAGAAATGAGGCTCAAGTAAAACAAGGGGGTAGAAGGAGAATGCTGATGTTTGACGTAAAAGTCCTTCAGTTTCCTTGGTAATATTTGAGTTGAGATTCTGAAGTTCTTAAAACTTCAGATACCTTCATAGTGGCAGGAAATGTTTTATTGCCTTAAAAGCATTTTTAGAGGATCTCCTTAAAAATTAGGGCATTCAGTATGAAGCTACGGTTTCAGAAATTCATTCAGAAATTTAAGTAACTAATATGCTTAAGATCAATAATCTATAGCTCATTAAGATGACTTATGCTTGTGAATATTGGCCTCCAACAAAATAGGGTTATAATCTAACAACATCCTTGAGGGGGGTCCATAAATTTTATCTTTGAAATATTTCTGAAAGTTCTGCTGTCTAATCAAAATCGTGAGGACACCATTCTGCCCTCTACGTCCTTCAACACACGCGCACACACACACACACACACACAGAGAAAGAGAGAGAGAGAGAGAGAAAGAGAGAGAGAGAGAGAGAGAGAGAGAGAAACTGCCTAACAGAATATCTTGAACAACAGTGCTCATTAAATATTTGAATAGCTTTATATATTGTAATGGTAACTTTCTTTCCGAACGCATTCCAAATATTTGAATTATAGCAACAGTAACGGGTTTTATGTTCTCCACTGTACTTCTGGATGTTTGAATAAACCATGTCTTCATTCATTTTTTAAGAACACAATTTATCCCTGAAAATTATTCTTGTTATATTCTCTATTTTATAAATTTCTCCTGCAAAAAGGAACTCTAAATGTGTGTGTGTCCTGCGACGTGATACTGCCTTCTCTAGTCTTTGCTTTTTTTAAAAAAATCAGTGAGTTTTATAATGGTTATAACGATGGCCAAGATAATACATTTTAGAGCTAGATAAGTTCCCAGGTCTGACATTTGTTATCTATGTGATTTGTTCAATTTTTGTGACCACATTGAACTTTAGTTTCCTTATCTATCAAACAGAGATTACAATACGCACCGCATTTTCAAGGGTTAAATGTAATGACCAAAAAAGAGCCCAGAATTGCACATGAAACAGACTACTCAATAAAAGCCATTATAAGTTATGTTAAACATATTTTTTAATTTTAATCGAATGCTATAATTTGCTTAAATATGGCTTCGGTCTCCAGTATTTGCTTGCTAATCATCAAGTCAAAATATTGATTACAATGCCTATTTTGTTATATCTACTGGTAGATCTAGTCGCTTGCATGATTTACAAGCGTCCTTTATAGGAAAAACTCCGTAAGTTCTGTCAGAGTTAATAGGCTCTATTTTTACACCACAATCATAATGATGTTACGAAACACATATTGCGAAAGAGAAGGTATGTGCAGCAGTCATTAATTAAAATGCTGGATAAAATAATTTAAACCGTGAAAAGGCAATTGTCTTCAATATGAACATATAATGATATATATATGTGTGCAACAATTTCAATATATATATGGTGTATATATATGTGCAACAATTTCAAACAATGGTTAACATCCTAAGTCAAAGAACTTTGGATTTTGGTTTTGTAAATGTTCTTAGAAGCTGATGTCTTTCACTTCCAGTTTCCATATCAGTGAAATATTTATGACTGTTAGTTTGGTCCAAAAAGTAGGCCTTGAAACTCTCTACTATGGGAGAAACCTCTTTACAGTAAACTCATCTTTAAATTATGATGATAGATCTAAATTTTAAAAATAACATATATGCTAATTATGATTATAAATTATAAAGCTTATTTAAGAAGATTTTGCAATCCAAAATCCAAAATAAAATAAATTATATATTTTTTACTATCCAATAAAAATAGTTGGTAATTTTTAAAAGTATACCCTGTATGCGTTTTTTTATATATCAATATACTCAGTAAAATCAAATAATCTGCACATTGAATTTTCTACTCAGCTAGCATGATTTCATTGCAATTCATTATATCATTTTCTTTATTTTTATTTTGTTTATGATTCATAAGGATGAAGCTTAACAATATTAACCTGTACTTGCTAAATTATCAAAGTTAGAAAATAATAGTTTATTTTAAACATTCACATATTAAATAAGAAATGTATTACACATTGATTTTGCTTTCAATATATCCTCTCCAATTAAATTCTACATTTATGTTCAAGTTATTGGTAGATTAAATTTATAAGTAACATTAGATTTTTTCTGTTTAAGAATAAATTGGATTTGTACATGGTTAATAACCAAATTCACACTTAGGTTGATTTTGTTGTTTTTTTAAATTGGAAATTATTCAAAATACTCCTTTGAAAATATTTTTATACCGTAAATTTTTTACTCAAATCCTTTAACCCATAAAATATTATCCTTAGGAAAGAATTCAATACACTAATTAATTGAAATGACATAATTGATTATTTCAGCCTACATGTTTTGCGAGGTCTGCCCTTATATTGGATTCTATCTTCAGAATCTTTTTCACCTCTTCAAAAGGACACACATCATTCCCTAAAACTAACCTTCTTTTATGAGGTCACCTATATTAACTTCCTAAGGTACTTTAATCAACTTTCTAAAAGACAGATAGTATTTCCAGACTCAGCATGATCAGATACAGGTGACACTTCCCATACCAACTACCTCACTCTCCAATCACATCCTTATACACAGACATCAATTGTTGCCCATCTATTTTTCATGAATTTAAGTAAAACTAATTTGAATATTGAGATATGGTGAGGAATGAGAACAAAATGAAAAGATAGACATTCAGCATGTTGCCTCAAGGTCATCTTTAGGGTATGCAGGTCCTTTGACAAAAGCTTTTCTGCTTTCCCTCTCTACATAAAAATTGATTAAATGTGCATTATAAAATTTGTGGGTTACTATGAATGTATAGTGACTTGATGATGAATATTTAGAGTAATGTGTACTGAAGAGGAACTTAAAAATTTGTTTATTTTCTAATCAGTGCATGTGATGTAGATTTGTAAGCCGAAAAGTCAACCCTTCCTTTTCAGGTTCAGAAACCGTCTCTTCATATTCTTTATTTAAAATGTGCCCTTCCCAGCTAATTTAATATGTTCCACTATGAGAAAAAGATAGCAAAGCTGTTATTACTCATAATGCCATGGTTCTAAAATGTATTAAAACAAAATAGATCTTCTCTTCAGTTCTTCAATATCATATATTTAATTCTGGTTCTGCAATTAATTGCAAGACTGCATCATCAATCATGCCAAAAGTGAATACTGGCTTTGAATGACTTTCTCAAAGGTTGTTATTTGCTTCATTGATGATGATCATCAACCCAAGTGTTATTCACTGTTTGGAGAAAACTTTGAACAATTGCTTATTTTCTTGTTAAATTTACCAGTCAGAATTGTGTAGTATAAATGTAGAATAACACATTTTCCAACTAAGCTATCCTGTGACGTCTTTAAGCCAGAATGAATGCATGGTAGAATATGATTTCCTTTGATGTTGCCTGCACACCTGACTTCTACGAACTGTCAGCAGGGAAGGAATGACAAAGGCTGTGCTGGTGGAGAGGGTAACATTCCCACAAGCCTGTAAGAGGTCAGTCTGCTGTTTGTTACAAATTTACACTGAGCTGGGAAAGCTTGACATCACCATATTGATTGAATGCAAAAGAGAATACTGATAGGAAGGGCCTGCTGGCATTATGAAACAATGGTCTCAAGACTCTTGAAAAAGATAGATGTGGCCATCCCTGAGGACTGCTTAACATGTGGCAGAGATCCCACTGGGGGCAGGGGGGTGAGTAACCCTGAGTGCCAGAAGTGGGGGCAGATAGAGAACACCTGCTGTAATGAAGCAGCTTGACTTCAAACTGTATTTTAAAACTTTGTTTTTGTTCCTTCTTTCTCCCCAATCTCAAGACATAACTTCGAGCAAAACTGCATATGTGTTTTCTTTCATCTTGAAATGCAGCCTCAAAATGTACTATGAGCTTTCACTCCCTTTTTTTTTCCCCCCCATTCTATACACAGCTATTTACCTACATGCTTGTTAAGGACACACCATGCTCACTTCTCTGATCGTATATTTTCTTAGAAGCTTCAGGGGTTGGCTCCTGGTATAGACCAGACACCTCCAGCTGCAACGGTGCTAGTCCCATCACTAAATGAAACAATAATTGAAGACAAGCCATCGGAGTGGGCCACATCACCTGACACATCCTAGCCCCCCTGCCTCGTCTGAATTTCAAACCCTCTCTTTTGAAAATCTAGTGTTTCCTCCACAAATTGGAGAGTGGAAATTTTTGATAAGAATTGCACCCACTCCTCCCTCTGTTGTCATAGATAATAAAATTTCATTCTCTTTTTAATCAGACCTCACTCTTATCATCTCGGTTTCTTTTTATAAGAGGCCAGCATGCAGACCCTTTTGCTGGTTACACTGCCACCACCTCTACCACCTTTGGAGGATAAAGACCATAGGTGGTATCATGTTAGAACACATATGTAGCTCATGTCCAAGCACCAGTGGTGTAGCTTCTGTTGTCTAGGATCCTGAACTCAGCCCACACTCACTTCAAGGAGCATGTCAGCATTAATCTGAAGACCCAACCTCAGCAATCTTGCAAAAGTGTTACCTCACTAGGATAATTCAGGTGCAAGTTCTACAGCTCTTTGGAGGCATCTGGTCAATCTCACATATAGGATAGGGGGTCGGGGCACACGTGAAATAGGAGAAAGAGTAACACAGACCTAGCCAGGTCCCAATATGTTCCAGGCACTGGCGCAGGACCTGCCTGCAGGAAATCACTCTAAAGTGGAAAGATGGCAGACCCTGAGCGACAGGATTCAGAGTAAAGGTCTAACCTGCCCAGGTCTAAGGTGGTGCTGTTCTGCATTCTTAAAAAAAAAAAAAAAATCAAGGATTTCTGGTTCCTTTAGAGATATAGAAACATTGTATTTCTGAATTATTTGTGTGTTTTTTTTGGAAATAGCAAAAAGACTAGTAATAATAACAAGAAGACATTAAAAACTCTACAAGTTGGTTTTCAGGAAACTCAGACATGGAGGAAACTCAAAAAGTTCAAATTATGTGTAAGTGCTTACAAAGCCAGATCCAGGAAGAAAGATTAAATACCAAAATTGGATAACGCTATAGGAAAATATCAGCAGAGTCAAGAAAATCAGTCTTTCAGGAGCAGATCTCATAAGCCTCTAACCAAATTTATTTTCAGAAGGAAAGAGTCCTGCCGAGAGAGAGAGAGAGAGAGAGAGAGACCGAGAGAGAGAGAGACAGAGAGAGAGAGACATGAGCAGGTCCAAGGTAGAACTACTCTAGTGCTGGGGAAAAGTGGCAAGAAAAAGCCAACTGGAATAACGAGGAGCTGTGGACTGAGTAGAGGTTGATCACTCGATTTACTCACACATTTATTTGAATATTTTAAAATGATTAATACATGACATTTCCTACTCAATAAAAATTGTGTCAAAGAAGAAAAAAAAATTAGAAACCTTAGCACTCTGAAAACCGGTCTAGAAAAAAAAACAGTGGACAGTAAGGTAAAATGCATACCACATACTAAATAAATGGTTTAGGCTGAGGATTAATAGTGACGATTTTTGTATAAATAACCTCAAGGATGTGACGTGCAGATCCAAGAAGAATGGGGGAAGAAAGAAAATTGATCTTAAGCACTCCTGCCTTGCCCAAGTACATGTCTGTGTTTGTTTATGTCCTAACATGGCCCATGGGAAATTTTATTGCTTTATATTAGGAAATCTCTCTCTCTCTCTCTCTCTCAACACACACACACACACACACACACACACACACACACATATACACACACTAGACACATACATATGTTCCTAAAAAAGAGAAACATCAACACAGTGGGAGGAAGACTGCTTCATTTTCTTTTTGGTAGAGATTTGGCATCTCTTCAACATAAAGGAGAGTATGAATGAAAAAAGAAGCCTTCCTTTTTATTTCTGGGAAACTAAAATTACATTTGTACTATGAATGGCAATCTAATCTCATTATTCAGATATATGATAGGAATCATGTTTATAGGAATTTTGCCTATTTTGGCAAAGTTTCACTTTCCTCCTTTGTCCTTATTGCAATTGAGATTACTGTTAATGTTTCCATAGGTTTTTGTTCAGGTATTTCAGAGAGCTTGGGACAGTTTATGGAAATGACATCATTTTACTGGAAATAAACATCTAAACATTTTGCATATTTGTAATGAATTTCCAATGAGGTTCATTTATATGGTATATGATTATGCATCCTTTCTCTACTTGTATGGGACACATGTAAGAAGGGTCACATATAGGTTTTACGAAGGGCGATTTGGAGATAATGACTTGCAGCTGCAATAACGAGAGATAATGTGCAATATACCCCTTGCGGAGTCTGGTGACAGGAATTAAATTAACTCATGTCACTCCTGTGAAGCAAGGTTAACTTGAACTGAACTGTATCACATCCCTGCATCCACTTAATAATGGCCCTGCCACAGGATGGTTAGGACATAAATCAACTGAATTGTGATATAAAGAAAGCTTATAATGATGCCAAAACTGAGACAATCCATATGACATTAATATTCCAATAATAGATCCATCTTGGATCTCAGTAGAAAGTACTTTCAGTTCAACTCTGTAGAAATGATCTTAGTGAAAGGGCTTGGGAGACTGAAACTGTCTTCTTTCCTGTTCTTCAATCCTTAATGGAAGTGACACAGCTTGGACTTAAGATTCTTTATATGGCAAACATATTGGCTGTTCCCAAATAATCAGTTTTTATATTTTTAGAGAGAATTAAGTTCAGAAAAAATATATAACTCACACCAGATGAACTTTTGATTGTATTGGCTAGGGTTTCTCCTATAAAATACTTAATATCACTCTGTTAAATTTATTGGTGACATTTTAAGAAACAATGTTTCTTTTCAGTCATGGTTAGGTCAGGAGGAAACCATTTTCCAGAACATAAATAAAACTCAGGAAAATGTGCCATGGTTGTTAATTTCTTTTCCTGACAAACTGTGTAGCAGTTTGATTGAATTTCTTACCCTTTTACGTGATTGCATTCTAAAATTCAGTGGAAGAATTTGAGCCTTCTTCCTGAGCAATGACCACTAAGGTAACTGAGGGCAGGGCAGTGGGGGAGGGCCACACACTCACACAGGAACCATCAATGAAGAGGAAAAGGAGACTGTCGGAATAAAAAGAAACAACGATGCCACAGTTCAATATCAAATGCTTACTAATGACTTATTCATTCCTCAAATATAAATTCAAATATCTTCTGGGTACCAGACATTATGCGACTCATTAAAAATGAGAATATGAATAGCTCACAGTTCTACAGCTGAAGGGCCCACAGAGCCCACAGTCCTGCACAAAAAGAGCATATAAACTAAAGAACCACAGACTTCTGTAAACACCAAAATAAAGATTAAATGATTTACTTAAAGAGTACAGAGGAGAAGACATTTGCCCTTGCCGAGACAAGACAGAAAAGGCTTCCTAGAGGAAAGGAACTGGAGCTCAATTTTAATATTGAAGATTAAATTACCAGAATTACAATGTGGATGAAGGGCACTCTAGGCAGAGGGCAAAGAATGTTCAGAATTTCGAAAGTATGAAAGAATGTGTAGTATTGGGAAAATGCTGTCATTATGGTCCAGATTGCCTAAGTAAGAGGTCTAGGTGGGAGACAAAATTGAAAAGAAATCCAGGACACTGACGTATCATGCTAAGGAGCTCAGGAAGATCATTCAGCTCTTGGTCGTGAGCCACTGAAGGATTTCTGAAATGGCAAGGACATGATTACTTTAAGCACAAGGGCAGAAGTTGCACTGGGGATGAGGCAAGTATGAATGCACAGAGGTGAGTTAGAGCATAAGAGTCTAAGACTTAGACTCTAAGCAAAAATTCGGAAGGTTGAAAGCATGGCAAAATATTTAAGAAATAGCCTTACTGTTGTTTTAGGTTCAGACTAACAAGTACCCAATTCATCCTTAGTGAGTCCACTTGAGACCATCTGATATTTAAGACATAATATTTTCTAATGATTATATTTTTGTTAAAATTATTTTCATCAAATTTCAGAAGAACAGTAATATAACAAATTAAAGGTGAAATTTCTCAAAACACTCAAGTTTTGTTCAACCAGTTTGTTAGGCTGTTTTTGTTTTGCCATAAATAAATACCTGAGGGTGGGCAATTTATAAAGAAAAGAGGTTTAATTAGCTCATGTTCCTGCAGGCTGTATAGGAACCATGGTGCTTACATTTGTTCAGCTTCTGGGAAGGCCTCAGGAAGCTCACAGTTATGGTGGAAGGTGAAGTGGGAGCAGGCACATCACACAGTGAGAGCCAAAGGAAGGGAGCCAGCAGGGAGGTGCCACTCACTTTTAAACAAGATCTCAAGTGAACTCATTCATCACCAAAGGGATGGCACTAAGATATTCATGAGGGATCTGCCTTCATGATCCAAACACCTCCCACAGGCCCCACCTCCAACACTGAGAATCAAACTTCAGCATGAGATTTGAACGGGACAAACACCCGAACTGTATCAAGCAGATACAAGAAATTTTGTCTGTGATTTTCCTTTGTAGCAATGTATTCTTTCTACCCTCTCCGTCAGCCACTGTATCATTCAGAATATCCCTAGTTAATAAGATCTTAAATTTACCCTTTACAATAGAAAGTGTAGAAGAGGAATATTTCATAATATTTATTATATTTGTCAACCTTCACTGTAGTTGTTAAAATACAAAAGACATTTCCAAAGTTATGTGGTTTGACTAATATCAAAAATAAAGTATTGAAAAATTTGGGGGGAGCTTACTTTCTCTCTATAGTAAGACTTAACATGCAAACCTGTTTACATAAACTTTTAAAATTATATTGTGTCTTCTGGATCAAAACTTTATATGATGGAAGTTATGTGGAGGGTTCTAGACTCTTCTCATTGACTTCACAGTAAAGGTCAACATCATTAGCAGAGAAGATCTCTAGCAGGTATTGTATACCTGTGGTAAATTTACACACTTTCATAGACTAATGAATCTTTGACGGATCAGTGTTCCTTTGGATATCCCATCCATTACTGCCAGTAATTGTCTGTTAATGTGGATGCTCTAATAGTTGGTCTAGTATAGTTAGACACACATGAAGCATCAGTGATGCATTTTTATATGTAACTATAACACAGTCCTGGAAATTATTATGTTTTATTGCTGTGTCATTGTGTTTGTGTCTTAAGAAAATGCCTTAGTTTGGGGCCTCTTTCCTATGAAAACTTTACCAAACACTCCCCAGCAAAACAGTCGCTAATTATTTATTTATTTTTTTTTTATTGAGATGGAGTCTCGCTCTGTCGGCCAGGCTGGAGGGCAATGGCATGATCTCTTCGGCTCACTGCAAGCTCCACCTTCCGGTTTCAAGCAGTTCTCCTGCCTCAGTCTCCCAAGTAGTGAGGACTACAGGCTCGCCCCACCATGCCCAGCTGATTTGTGTATTTTTAGTAGAGACGGAGTTTCACCATGTTGGCCAGGATGGTCTCGATCTCCTAACCTCGTGATCTGCCCACCTGGGCCTCCCAAAGTGCTGGGATTACAGGTGTGAGTCACTGCACCCTGTCTCTGTAAACTTTTAAGGACAACATTATGGTGAGTTTTATCTTTGCCCATAGCACCTGCTATTGAGATCTTGCTAAATGAACATATGAATAGAATGTATCCATACTTCCAGAATTCATTGCACACATTGCACACTGAATTACTGAAATATCAGACAACAAATCATCTGAAAAGTTAACAATCCTCTGAATGCCAAAACACAATTATTATAATGCCTGTTTTAAGTTGAAATGCTAAGGTCTTCTGAGAAAGAAATATTAAATAAAAAGAAATGTATCTCATATTACTAACCCAAATTATAAGATAACGAATTACAATGTTATATCGTGATATGAGAAAGAGATATGTAAATAACTGGTTTCCTAAAAGATAGTAACATCTGTAGTCTAAAGCATGGGTATCCAATCTTTTGGCTTCTCTGGGTCACATGGGAAGAAGAAGAATTGTCTTGGGCCACACATAAAATACATGAACACTATCAATAGCTGATGAGTTAAAAAACAAACAAACAAAAAACCCCTCATGATCTTTTAAGAAAGTTTATAAATTTGTGTTGGGCCCTGTTCAATGCTGTCCTGGGCCACATGTGGACCGTAAGCTATGGGTTGAACAAACGTGGCCTAAAGACAAAAGTAAGCTCTCATGTAACAAATCCATAGTGCATCATCTACAGTGTGCATTAGAGTCCTCTTTGCTTTAACATAAGCAAGACTTATGGAGGCTCCAGTAAACCAGAGATAAACACTTAAGCTAAATGAAAATATTTTTAAAATTCTCTGAATTCTTATTAAAAGTTAAAATTACTGGAAAATTTAAATGGCTAGAAAGCCATATGATTAATCTGTATAATACTATAAAAGAAATAGATCGTACCTTCATTTTTAAAATCAAAAACTGGAATACTTGAGAATCCCTGAAAGCTTGACAGAGGTAATTTTTAATGTAAATTGAAAAAGGTATACAAATTAAATCAAGAAAAACTCATGAATCCAGTAAAACTTTAGATAAGGTATACACCAACAAATAGGTAGTTCCAAAATTTTTTAGCATTATCTCCTCAGACTCTGAGAAATTGTTAAATAAAGATACATTTATTTAACGATACATTTCTGACTTTTTTGGAAGAGAGATTCACCTAGCCTAATCCCATAACAATCTCCTTGTGCCACAGTATGAGGTAGACACTACATAAGGTAGACCTTGGCTTTATCAATACAGCATGCCTTATATATTTATGTGGTGGTGTCCTGGAAATAAAATATCTCATAAGTCATGGTTCGTTTGAACTTTGGATGGACCGGAGGTGAACAATGCTGCTCTCTGTTCAGCGCCGTGCAGAGGAAAATGTCAGTTTCAATTTCTGGAATGCGTGCATCCACAAACACAATATCGTCACACTCATCTTGCCATTCAAAGTAATTTTTCATCTTCGGTAGAGTAATGAAAGCTGACAGGTTAAGGGGATCATAGACTGTCAATGCACAGCCGGTGCTCATTTCACAGAGGGCCCCTTCCTTTGATTTAATGATGGCCCACAAGGTGGCTGTGGATGCTCTCTAATTTCCTCAGGAGAAATGTTCATTACTCATGTACTACCTTGTGCTTCATAATATCCAATTTAAGCTAGGAACCTAATTCTGTTGGTTATAAATGCTATTAAAACATAGAGAAATAGAGGTAGGAAAAGATCAGCCATGTGAGAAGGAACAAAGCCCAACAGAATGCCATTTCCTCCCAGAGATCAACTGGAGAGCAATGATGAACAGGGATACAGTAGTCAGAACGACAAAAGTAAGGAGTGATAGCGAAATGCACCATTCAAGAGTAATGTAAAATTGTCGATTTATATAAAATAATGGGAAGCTGGGGTTGATACTATATTTTTTAAAAGTAGAAGAATAACCAAAGAGTGATATAGGGGTGTAAACAACAATGTTAATTTTCTTGATTAAAGGAGAAATGGTTTCTGGGCTGAAAAACTGCTGTTCTGAAAATTCAGTTCCTTCTGTGCATTTTTGCACACTTATGGCATGATGTATTAGACATTTTAGGACTGGCTACCTTTATAGCATAGATTTAAGTAGAGGCCCCATTGTAACAGGGCCCTAAAGTTACTACCCAATTGTCTTGTATAAATAAACACTGCCCTCCAAGTACCTAATATATATTGATTACACAAGGACATAATCATGGATGAAGCAGATAAGAATGCAACATTTTGGTGTATTACTTTGCACTTTCACATGAAGAAAATATTGAATTGTGAGCTTGGGAGAATTTCAGCTTCCAGATAAGCTAATGAAGTGATCTATATGCTTTTTGTGCTTCCATAGTATTCTGGGTATTTTTTACATTACATTCATCACATTGTTATTTCATAGCTATTGTTATGGTCCTTTTTAAACAAAACACATATGAAAATATTATAAAATTAAAAAACTGTACATATAAATAAAAATTGCTAAATTTATTTATTTATATTCTTGTTTTCTCCCACTAGATTATGAGAACTCTGTTACAATTATTTATTTCAGCATCGAGCATAGTTATTGGCACATACTTGGCACTTAATACATGATTATTGAACAAGTACAAGAATATCTTGGATCTGGAATGATTTTCAAACCTGTAGAGACATACACATCATCACGCTTTAGAATTATAAGCAAATAACTAAAGTGGGCTCTATAAAGTTTTAGGTATGACAATAATTTGATTAGTTTAGCCTTTTGAAATGATATTTGAAATATAAATTCATGCATACATTTAACAACCTTCTAAATTTGAGAGTGAAAATCAAGATGAGAAAACCACAGAAGTGAGGAAGATAATTTAGTGGAAATAGAAATAAAAATTGAAACCCACTGAAAACAACTAGGATTTCACTATAGTGTCACATGATTACAGAGAAGAGAAATGGGTCACTCTGTATATTAAGACATTCATTCCTTCATTTATTTATGCATTCATTTATTCAATATGCTTCTTTTCAAGCATTGGTTACATGTGTCATACGTGAGAACAATGGGAACAAGCGAGACAGAGCCTGTCTTAGGGCTTGTGAGTTGGATAAGTGCAGTGAAAACCTAGTGAAGGTGCATCAAACCTTGAATCTGATGATCATGAGAAAGTGTCCAGGGCAAAGAGAACAAGAAAAATTGAGACAAATATGGTAACAATCCAGAGGCAAGAGATAGCATGCATTTTCAAAGAATTAAGACTGCTTCACACTCCTTGCATAGAATATAAATACTACCTGGAAAAACAGTATTTTTCAGAATTCATAGCAAACTGTGCAGTCAATTAATTTCTAACACTTTAGTAAGGTTTTCTCTCCTTCCTTCCTCCCTCCTTCCCTCTCTTCCTTCCTTCCTTCCTTCCTTCCTTCCTTCCTTCCTTCCTTCCTTCCTTCCTTCCTTCCTTCCATCTTTCCTACCTTACTTCCTTTCTCTCTTAACAGTACTTGGGTTTTCTCACATTTCAAGCAATGAATGCTTAGCAGAATCCTACATGGTTTGTACGACCTAGTTTATTGCATACATATTTTTTAGCTTAAATAGAAAGATACACATTCCATCTTGAATCCTGTCATATGTTTACCAAATACTCTAATCTGTCTCTAAAACATGTGGCAAAATAGACATATGTTGTGTTCACTGTAGTAAGAGAAAAGGCTAATGTGACAATCTTTGCCAGAGTTGTAGATCCAAGCAGTGATGAACCAAACCAAATTTGTTCAGTGGGGAACAAATCAGATGGTGTTTTCACAGATCTCAGAGGTATTAAAACTATCTACCCTGCTTCTAGAGGGACCACAGCTCAAAGTCAGCATGAAGTGATCTACACATTTTTCTGATGGTTCACCTTTAAATATGTGACGAACTATGAATGACTCACTGCTATTGTATTAATTGAAGCCTTATACATTCAACCAGTAACTTTGGTCCTCATGCTTCTCTTTTGAACCTCTGCTTTTATGCTATATAGTGAGCAACTAAGAAAAATAGGAAATCCGGGACAAATATTTGCAGTAAAATAATTGTTTACTATATCAACTGAAATTATTTTATTTACAGATAAGGCAATTTCAGGCTGGTTAAAAAAAGAAAAGTTATTCCACTCAATACTTGCTTTTAAAGGCTTACCTAAATAAGACATGCATACTAAGTCACTAAGTGTTATACCTTGTCCTTAGGGTAATTTTCAAAAGCATAGCAAGGTTATCACAGAGAAATTTAACTTTGAAAGGAGCCCAGATTCCTCAACATGGTTTCCAGTGGAAACAGTTATGTGCTATGTCAAGTCCCTCAAAATGATACTACTTCTTGTGATCATGTTTTGTTCCACAGTGTGCCTTCTAATAATATAGAAACATCACCTAAAAGAAGGGGTATAAAACAGGCAGCCATTTAGACCCTGAAATGTTATGCAAACTTTTATATGACTGTGACATGCACCATTTTTGGCGAAGAGTGTTCAGTTTTCATCAGATTCCTCCAAGGGTCCATAATGCCCCAAATTCTTAATGTTATTTTTAGGAGTTAAATTATTTCAAAAATCACATTGAACTTCAAGTTATTTTAGGACACCAACATCATTCACTGAAGACAGTCAGCAGGTGTGACTTTAGCAGGCTAATGCCTGCTTTGGCTAACAGTCCTATTTGGAGAAAATAGTCTTCTACCTGTTATCATCCTTATCTTCTATTATGTGGAGTAAAGTATTAAAATAAAGTGCCACAGCTTGCTTGCTTTCCTTTCAGACATCAAGATTTTATCTGAAAGCCTTAGACTAGAACCAATGACAACATGATTTCCTCAGTAATACATCTCAGGAATAGGCTATTTTCTGATTTGTTGTGCAAGCTTATGCTAGTTTTTAAATGCTACCTCTGTGGTGTGTATTATTACATTTGTTCCTACAAGCTTTGAGCATCTAAGAAGATAAGTATATAAAAATGTACCTTTGTAATTAAAGGATTTTCTGGTGGTCTAAAATAGTTAATATAGAACTGCTCAAATGCCTAGTTTAATACTGAGAGAACAAAGTCTTAAAGAAAAGTAAGACAAAAGGCTAATGTGACAATTATTGCCTGAGTTGTAGATCCAAGCAGTGATGAACCAAATCAGATTGTGTTTTCACAGATCTCACAGGCATTAAAACTATCTAGCCTGCTTCTAGAGGGACAACAGCTCAAAGTCAGCATGAAGTGGCCTACAAATTTTTTTGATGGTTCATCTCTAAATAAGTGATGGACTACGAGTGACTCAGTGCTGTTGTGCTTTTGTATTCATTGAAGCTTTTACATTTAACCAATAACCTTGGTCTACATGCTTTTCCATTGAACCTTCGCTTTTATTTTATTTTCTCTAAGAGAGAGAATTGCTGTACAGTTCCATCTGTTAGAAATAGAAAGAAGGGCTCCTAGCAGCTTGTCTCATAATTCTGGCATAGTAACAACAACAACAACAAAAACCCTACAACTATCAAGAGATTAATGAATGTACATGTTCTTCATCTCCTTTTAGTTCACATTTTGCCTTACTAGGAACCAATAAAATAACATGTATAAATTCTTAATTCATAAAACTTTTCTCCAACATAAATTAGTTTTTCATCCTTGAAGGAAGTGGTTTGATAGATGACTTTTGTTAAGGGTTAAATTGTGTTCCTGGAAAAGATATATGGAAGTCTTAACTTTCATAAGATATGTAGAGGTACATTTAATGTACACCTCAAAGTGTAACTTTATTATTTGGAGGCAAGGTGGTTGCAGATATAATTACTTATGATGGGGCCATACTAGAGGAGACTGGGCCCTTAATCTGATGTGACTGTTGTCCTTGTAAGTAGAGAAAGAAAGACACAGAGACATGTACACGTGAACAGCAGGTGAGGATGGGACAGAGATTAAAGTGCAGTAGCTGCAATCCAAGAACTTCAGGGATTGCAGTGAACCATCCAAAACTAGGAAAAGGCATGGAAGAATTTTCCCTGATAGGATTCAGAAGATGCATTACCTGCAGACACCTCAATTTTGGACTTCTAGCCTCCACGACTGTGAGACAATACACTTCTGCTCTTTTTAAGCTACCTGATGTGCAGTTCTTTGTTATAGCAGCCCTGGGAAACAAATACAACTTCTAAGATTTTCAGCTCAAATATTCTATGATTCCTTAAAAAGATTTGTTTATAGGCAGGGCGCGGTTGCTCACACCTGAAATCCCAGCACTTTGGGAAGCTGAGGTGGGTAGATCACAAGGTCAGGAGATTAAGACCATCCTGGCTAACGCGATGAAACCTGTCTGTACTAAAAATACAAAAAATTAGCCAGGCATGGTGGCACGTGCCTATAGTCCCAGCTACTCCAAAGACTGACGCAGGAGAATCGCTTGAACCAGGGAGGCAGAGGTTGCAGTGAGCCGAGATTGTGCTACTGGATTCCAGCCTAGGTGACAGAGCGAGACTCCTTTACAAAAAAAAAAAAAAAATTGTTTATTACTGATTAATTATTGCTCAGGAATGTATTTCAGAGCTAAACAAGCGCAACATAGGTCCACTCCATTTTCTTCATCAAGTTACAACTGTTATTTTTTACATTACAACAGCACTAACATACATATGGCAAGAACAGTGTTGGAACTCATTGCTCTATGCTGAGAAAAGTATGCAAATTGATAGTTGCATGATACTCGAAAAGAACAGGTGAACAAAAATTCAAGCATCAAATATCAATGTTGATTTGGACATGGAAATGTGAATAAGAAATCAATCGTATTCTTTATCATATTAATCCTGACTTCTAAATGGTATTTAGCTTCTAATTACAAACATTTGCAAGAAACTTAAAACACAGAATGAAGAGATTGAGGCCATAAAACCTGCAATGTAAAAAGTGAAATATTCAAAAAGTGTTAAAAAAGTTAATAGTCCAAGCTATATTTAATATAACTCTATTATCTCTTTAAAGGGATTGAATAATGCTCAAATCCTTTATTATGTGAAAATCTTAAAACAAAATTTTCAGAGTATAAAACACAATGCCCTTCTGCTAAGCAACTTCCAAAAAGGAGGCTAAAAGAACACCACAAACTGAGCAGTTTTAGAATAAGTGTTCTTTATTGTGACTGGCTTTAGAGGAGAAACAATAAATTGGGTCATAATAAATCATCCATCCAGGTTGGACTCACAGTTGAATGGGTCATGGATCTTACAAACTTTCTTTTCTTTCTCTTTTCTCCTCTATGCAGTTAAAGATCAAGGTGATTATCACTAGTAAAACCCCCTCTCCTACTACGAATATATTATTGATTCATAGTTTCCCACCAAGTTTTAAGGAGAAGGAATCATCGAGGCTAAGGTGCCTTTGCTGGTTCCAGTGCCTATCCTGTGTTCATTATATGTGTGAAAGGGTATTGACAGAGAGCTCGGGGGCCTCTGATGAAATACAGCAGTCAGGGTGGAAAAACCATTTTTCATTTAATAAACACTTCTGAAAGACTTGTCGCTGCACAGCGTATTTATAGCCACGTCTCAGTTCCATTTTCTTCTAGTTCTGCTTCTATAAAACTTCCTTAATCAGCTGGAATTGGATATGTGACTCTGATGTCATAAATCTTACAAAAGGGTCAGTTAGATGAGCCTCATTTCAGGGGCATCTGCAGCACGTTTTATAGATATTTTAATGAGGGACAACAGAGGGCTTTGTACACTTTCCACACTGAGGGCACAAAAACATTCATTAACTGAGCAAACTGGGACTCAGTGGTGAGATTTGGTAAAGATTCCAAAGTGTTAAAAATGTTTAAGTTCTCCCTAATGGCTTCACTTGACATTAGATGTTGAATATTATTTTAAATCACTTGCTTTCTTGGCTATTTATTCACCTGGTTTCTTATCTGTTACATCAGTTTGGGCTCACAGGAGGCGTGCTTGTCAGAGTCCTCTTGTTAAATACTGCTGAAAAAGAGACTGAAAATCAGAGAAGAATAGTCTTCCTACTTTATTCACATTTCTTAAGTCTAATTTCTCTGGTTTTTGCTTCAGTAGAGTAGCAGTACTACTGTAAAGGCAGAATGTGTGTGTGTGTGTGTGTATGTGTGTGTGTGTGCGCATGTGTTTCTTTTACAAGAAGCAAATGGTTCTGTAAAATCTTGCCCCATGACTCAGACTTTTTACTTTATATAATATCGAACTATTTCAATATATAGAGACTATTTTAAGAGTGAAATGACTCCACAGAAAGTTTTTCTTGACCCAATTGTCTGAGGGCTGCTCATTTTAGATTGGGTCAGTGAACATGGCTGCATGAGGACTACAGAGTCAGAGACAGAACAGCTTTAACAGAGGAAGGAATGAGAGCACATCATTCAGCCCTTTTGATCCTCTGTATTCCACTATACAAAATGAAGACGATGCCTTTCTCATCAGGGTAGTAGTAGAAAATGTTTGATGTAGTAGAAAGAATATTATTCGTAGTATGGAATTAAACATTTAGTGTAGTTAAAAGCTTTATACACAATACTAACTTTATATAAAATATGGCTGCTGCCATTATTATTAATTCAAGGTAACAGCATATTTATTAAATTAAATTGGGAAGTGATTTTTAAGTGTATTTTGGATTTATTACCAATAATTAGCCTTTGTGAAGACAGAAGACATTTTATAATGGCTCAATTTAATTCCCTTGTCTCTAACTCCTGTGGTAATAGAACTGTATCTTGACCCATGTTTAAGAAGATATTTTGTCCCTACCCTAATAAATTCATTGTTTATATCCCCCAGTGCAGAAATGTTGTAAGATTTATCTTTATAATAGTTACAATTATAATTTGCCCCAAAAAGTTTGCTAACTTTTTTTTAACCTCATTTCTTCTTTGAAAGTAAATATTTTTGGAAATGATTTTTAAAAATTATTTTAATGTATACATTGTTATTTAACATGATAATTACACATATCTAAATAAAATTTTTAACATTTTTAATGACTTTAACAATGGTATATTTTACTATTAAGGAGGACCAGAAAACTTTCTGGGAGAATATTTTAGAAGTTTTCTTTGGACGATAAGGCTCTGTGATTCTTACTGGACAGATGAAAATCATGAAACCCCTAGGAAAAAAATAGTCATAAATATGATTTTTAAAAAAGAAATTGGTAAAGTACTGCTTTTTTTAAAAAACAGACTATTCTATTGCAAGATTCTGCCCCTAGAAAATAAAATAGACACAGAATCTAATTATCGTTTTTTTTCTGATGAGAAATCCTACTCATACTTAAATATGGAGAAAAGGGATTTGATTAATGTTATGCCACATGAGGATATCTATAACTAAATCTTTCACCATTAACTTTGTAAAGGAATATTATCCCCAAAGTCAAGTAAAGTTCATTGACTGTGACCATTTGGGAAATTCCACGTCATCTTAAGTGTCTGTTGGTTTCACAGAAGGCAGAACATTTTTTTGTCTGCGTTTCCTGTCGAGAGTTTATCTTAGTCCCTTTTAGATGTGACTTGTTCACAAGGCACTTGCATTTAGACACCACATTTGTCTCATTCATGGCACAGAAGTATTTGGTAATTGATTTCCCTCTTGGATGGTTGACAAACTTTTACTATGGGTATGAAGAATTGTTTCCACTGGTGGCAGTAAATTGTTTAGGGAAGCTTTAGCACAGGTGGAGATTTGGTTCTGCACAGTTGTCTTGACAAACCATTGCTCTTGGCTGGTTTGGGGTAGAGGCAGCCTAGATTTCCCTAGGGAGTGCTCTGGGAATCTCAGGGAATTCTGACATAAGAACAAAGACAGAATGAAAAAGCACACTGTTATAAAGGACTGGTATGAAAAAATTTTAGCCAGGAGTTTTCCTGATCTCCGAAAGCCCTTTACTCTTGTCGAAGGGATCTATGTCCTTCCAGCAGGAGATGAGGAGTCAAAAAAGCTAATGTCTATGGGTTTTGTGCACAGACAGAATTTATCTTTGTAAACTGCCAGTTTACATGTATTTACGAATCTATCCAACACAGATTAATAGCTTCTCTGTTTACATTCTCATAGTGTTCATTCTGCCTTTTATTCTGCAGTTTGGCAGGAAGTAGGAGGGATTTGTAAGATAATTGAATAAAGGGACTATTTCCAGAGGTATGAATAGGGTTACTGGAACTAAAAAGGGATATTGAAGCACCCAGGAAACAATAGTAGGAAGGCTTTAATACCTCTAGATCTGAGTAAACAAGGAGGAAAATGAATTACCAGAACATCGTGAGAGCTGGAACTCTTAGATTAAAGACCATCTAAGAGCATCTTTAATTATAGGAGGAAGCAGTCACTGCTAAATTGTGGAAGTGAGGTCAAAAGAAAAAAAAAGTCCACATCTATCTTCTCAGTTCGCATCCCGTGAAACAAATAAGACAAACATAACTGCAAAGAGGAGCTTGGTGAAGTCCGTTGGGGGAAGCTTCCTGAGCATGGAACGGGGCAGGCAAATGTGGAGAACTGCTCTGAGAGCCCAATGAGAGGGACAGAAAGTGCCCAACACAGACGGTGAACTCTCAGTACAGAGCTCGTATCTTATCAGTATCTGGGACCCATCTCCACCCACCTCTCAGAGCCTTAATTGAAAGACATAAAGCGCCTTTCAGTAGGATGTGATAAAGTTTCCTTATCATAATATTATATTTGCTTTCAGTTGATAGAGAAATCCAAGGAGGTGACAAAAGAACCATTTCTTCTACTTCTACAAGTTCAAATGTTTGCTGTTCTCCTTTGTTTGACATCAGAGTGAAGCACTGGAGTCCCAGAGTAAATTAATGGCACTTAAACATCATTTTGCATGTCATTGGGTCTCTGGGGTTTCAGATGAACTTACGTTTCTTGGCAGTGTAGTACTGAAGGGGCAATACTTGGAAAGTAAATTTCTTGTGAATGATTAAATAATTTGGTAATGTTTAGAGCACATTAAATATTCTATTTGATTTTCTAGAGATGTAGGGACTTTTAAAACTCCAGACTTAGATAATTAACTTTCTGAAAGACATAGCATGCTTAAGTTAAGATTTTGCGTAGAATATTTCTCTCGATCCACCCTACTGCCACCAAAATGATGTGTATTGAATGCTCAGATTTGATGTCTAGTTTTAAACATGTTGACATTTTCCTTTATTTTTTCCTCAAATTATGATCTCATTGTGAAATAATATATTCAATATATTGTTGATATATGTATATATTATCATTAATAATATGTTGATATATGTATATATTATTATGTTGCTATATGTATATGTTACTATTATGTTAATATATCAAACTGTGTTAAATATATAATGTCATATATATAACGTCATATATTTAACATATTATAGAAATTTTGGAAAATAAGGACAGACAGTTCTCACTTTGGAGAACAGCAAGTAGCCCTAAAAATGTCCTTTAAAAAGTGATTATAATAAGATATAGGAAAAATGGTGATTGTCACATGACCTAATATTAAAATATCTCTTATTGTCAGTTCTAAAAGTTTAAAGAAAGGAACCAAAATAGCAAGTCTAATATTTAGACACCATAATTTAAAACATAAGAAACATTTATAATGAAAGTGTTCTATTAAAAAAAAGTGTCATGGGTAGTTTAAACATTGTTCCATTCTCCTGGTGTCACATAGGATACTGAGTGGACATTTTTTCTATGCCTTGGTGAATCGCTACAATCCTTTTAAAATGTAGACCAGCTTCCAATATTTTATCCTCTGCACTTTGAGTATCGTGAGATTTCTTTGAGTTCCTTCAAGGTTAATGTGTTCGGGACGTTACTTCCTCTGGCATATGTTCACTCGTTTTTATCACAGTTATTTTCCTCATTCACCTTCAGGAAATTTCTCTGGCTGCATATCTTGAGTCTCTCAAATGACAGTAGTGTTATTTCCACAGTCAGCTATTTTTTTCCTACAAATCCATTTATATTCAACGTGGATTTTACTTTCAGTATTACCATTTTTTTTTTTTTGTCTCTTTGCTGCAATTTCATCTTGGTTGGTGAATTCACCTATTCAAATTATCTATTTTTGAAAATTATCACATTGATTGATGACTGGGAGGCAACACAGTTAGACAACTGTTTGCTTTGCTGTCTGAGGGTGAACACCTAGGCAGTGACCAGTCAACAACAGGCTTAGAAATAAATGCTGCGACTGGTCATCGATCGGGATGTGCCTCCGTTATTTAGGTAGTAATTTGTTCATTGAAGAGCAGCAGTGAAGTTTGTGCTTTATACACATACCGTTGATACACTGTAGCAATTGGAATTATAACCATGTTGTGGGGGATTTGCTTTAATTAAACCATGGCAATTGATATGTAAGCATATCTGGCACTGTGCAAAACAAGGACTGTCTGTCTTAAAATTTTGTTTATTTCTGGGTGCCTATAATCCCAGCACATTGGGAAGCCAATGCAGGAGAATTGCTTGAGGTCAAAAGTCTAAGATCAGCCTCCTGGGCAACATAGCAAAACCTTATCTGTAAAAAAAAATTAAAAATTAGCAGAAAGTGGTGGTGTGTGTTTGTGTTCTTAGCTGCTTGAGAAGCTGAAGGAGAAGCATCACGTGAGCCCAGGAGTTCAATCTGCAGTGAGCTATGGTAAAGCCACTGCACCTCAGTCTGGGTGAGAGAGCACTAACCTATCTCTCTCTTCTTTTTTTAAAAGCTCATTTATTATTATTTTGCCTAGCAAAACTACTATTAAATTTTGTTACACTGCTTTTAATTTTTTTTGATATCTCAACTTTCTGCATATAGATGTAATCATTCTGCCTCTACAAATTGAATCATTTTTATTTTCTATTTAAAGTAGTAAGGTATACTAGATAGCTCTTAAATGTATTAAATTATACTGATTTTGAAAGTCACACGCAAAAGTCAATTACTTTACATTATCTTCACTCGTGTAAAGCTTTTAACAGAGGTCTTTCAGTGATGAGAATACCTCCTGGGTGGTAGAGGAAGGGAGGATAACATTAAAAACTAGAGGGAAATAAAGAAATACAAAATTGAGAACAAGAGGAGACAATGAGATTGCAAGGGATCTATACTTGTCTTTCTGTTTTTCTAATTTGTATAGAAGAAAATGGAAGAGAAAGGGAATTCTCATACACAATGTCAACTTTTTAGCAAGTGATGCTCCTAGTAAACGTAGACAATCAGCATCCTCAAATTTGCGCCACGCAACGCTCCTTCAGTATGGACTGTCTTTTATCCCTATACCTCCTTGAAAAAAATTAGGAGGAAGAAGAGATCAATATTGAGGTCGCCCATTGAAACAATAACATTCTTCCACTTTAAAATCCTTTCTTTAACTTGGTTGCCTTCACTACCAAATCAGTGGTGGAGCAGGAGAAAGACTGTGTCCTTTGAAAAAAGAAATCAGTAGATTAGCACTGATAACTTGTCTAAAGCGCTATGTATATCCCACTTTTCCTCATCTCTCTATTGGTGGGAGCACATCATCATGCAACGTTTATAACATGCACAAGCAGATGACAGTCAGGATCTATGGATGAAACTCTTTGTCCTGGTTTACACGTGTACATCAACATAGCTGGGTAGAGATATTTTACTTTCATGCTTTTTCCTATCAACATTTTGTAGACATTACTCTCATATTTTCTGGCATGTTTACAGCTCATAAGTACAAAGTCTGAAATTGGCCTGGTGTGTGTGTGTGTGTGTGTGTGTGTGTGTGTGTGTGTGTGTAGTGAATAATACCTGTTATCTGATAATATGGAGAATTTCAAAATTGACTTTCCATAACATCACCAATTTATTTATCAACGTTAGTTAATTTTCAATCACAATACTGTGTATGCAGTAACTCTTTTTATTCCACAGATTCACATCCTTAATTTCTATTATATCTTTAAATAAAATATCTGTTCCATTTTTGCTTGCTTTTTAAAATTTTACTTTTCATAGAAATATCAGTTATGATCATGTTGACTCA
The DNA here is from genome assembly GCF_003255815.1 of Theropithecus gelada. NCBI lineage: Eukaryota > Metazoa > Chordata > Mammalia > Primates > Cercopithecidae > Theropithecus > Theropithecus gelada. The sequence goes on along the minus strand of NC_037672.1, from coordinate 164,615,204 downwards.
CTGTGGTGTGCAAACCTGCATCTCTCATTTTTTCTATACCTGCTTTCCTCTTTTCATGCCTCTTCACTCCACTTCAGGGATTCTTTTTTTGCAGCCTGTTCTTCATATCACAGGTACAAGATGTTAAATTGTTGATCGTTAACTTTGCTTTTCCAATACCATCTTAATAATGCACAATAGCATTATCTGCCACCTTAAATTCTTTCCTGAGTTTTGCCGCCTTCAATTTTATCTGAATTTTTTTCTTCCTTATCTTACTGAATCATTTCATAACTTTTTGTTTAATTTTTTGAAGTTGTGAGCTTTCTTCCAAAAGTTTTTTAAAATCTATCTTTATAAAGACTGTATTATTTCTGTATTTCTTTCATTTATGTTGATTTTTTTTCTTATCATTGAGAAAATATTGCTTAGGTCCCACAAATGATTTTATTTTGTTTTCTCTTTACTTAAAATGATCTTTTCCAAATGGTCATGTTTGTTTGCCCTTTCCTTTCTCTCTTCCTCTTTCTCCATCTGACTCTGTAAGCATTGTTACAATTCTTACCCCATAGATTTTAAACTGGGCTTGAAAAGGTGAGTACATGGTAGTGAATATTCATTCTTTTGTCTTCCTGACAAAGCTTCGAGTAGAAATAGGGGCGAGGGAAAGGCGGTGTGGAAAGTAACCAGAAAATTATCCATCATAGTAAGGATATTTTGTCTCGTAATATTTTGCACCAATATTTATTTAAAAAACTGAACCACATTCTCTGCTAAAGTTGGAAGACAGAAGTTCTTTAGTTTTCAGTTTCAATTCTACTTTGAGATGTTTTACCAACTTTCATTAGCAGTGGAATTATCCCCTATGTTTGGTGAAATAGGGTCAAATATATCTTTCCCTCTTCTGGTCACATTTTCTGCCATTTGTCCAAATGTATAAAAATGACTTTTAGAGATTATTCTCCATCACTTTGACATCCACCATAGCCTCTTGATCTTGGGTGATTTTCTTCTATTTCATGTCAGAACAAAATCATGCCATTAATTACCTATGTCTAAGAACAAAAAGTGGCACGGCGTGATGTCAATGTTTATAAATCCTGCTACTACTCTTGTTGCTTGGCAGGTAAATAGGTATCCACATTAGAGCCATCTAAATCAATGCATTACATAATCACCCTTGTAGTTCCTGTCCCCACAAACCTAGGGATGTTGATAAGTGAGTTTTCTATCATGTCCTTTACAAATATCTTAAAAACCTTTCCCATACCATGGGAAATTTCATGTCAACTTCCAATCTTATTTTACTTTAATCTAACTGTATTGTTTTCAAGAAATAATTCTTAAAGTTTGTGATATGAGTTTGAAATAATCCTCTAATCTATATGCTTTTGAACTTTTATCTCTTACCATTAAAAATATTTCAGTGGATAAATTCATTTTTATGCTACTGGTTTTAACTCAGGCAAAGATAAAGAATGGTAAAAGACAAAGATAATTGTACTCCTATCTCAGACCCCCATCATTTTGTGTTCTTCAAAAGCCCTTCTTTCCCCTTCAGATGCAGGCCAAGTTCCTAAAATGGCAAGAGAGTGCCTGTTTATGTCTCCAGTCTCATCTCTTACTCTTAATACCTAAGACTTAGTGTTACAACTCCTAGTGACATTGTTGCAATTCCTTTATATACCATTATTTCCTTTCAACTTCCTGCCTTAGAAACTCTACTGCCTTCTTCCTTCTTGCTCCTTTGCCTCCTAAACAGTCGTCGAGATTCAGTTCAGTTGCTATACCCATGTGGTAGTTTCAATATTCTCCTCCTCATACAGACACACACACACACACACACACACACACGCGCGCAAGATACCACACCACCAGTCTCTACATGTAGCATTACATCTATAAGCCTGGATTGGTATTATTTGATTATTTTATTGTTTCTACTAATAAACTGTATGCTACTTGGCCTACTGTCTAACCCATAATTCAATACATGTTATTTTTTTTCCCTAAACAAGTGAATTGTCATTATATATAGATTTATCAGAAATTTTCCTATGCCTCTGTATATTTTTGGTCTCTATCAGCATTAAAAAAATCTTGTTACTACCTGTGATGGAAAGCATTTTATAGTTTTTAGTTGATCTTAAACAACTCTCAACACATGGTAGTACTTTTCATTTCTTGTTCATCAAAATCCAGAGGATAATACCATGTTCACTTTATTCATATCCTTTGGAATTTTATAATCCTTAATTATTTCATCTTTTTAAAAAGAAATATGGTAATCAATTTATACTATTCAAGATTTGATTAAAATAATATTTCCCAGACGCTTCAGATTTATTCTTCTTTCTCTAGGTCTTCAACAGCTTTCTTTCAAGTTTGAGGACTGGCTACAGTTCCTCCTATTTTATGTATGAAAATATCCTAGTTTACTGCATGTATAGGGAAAAGAAAATAATTACATCTTACTTTCAATAAATTTCAGTTACCTATGGTATCATCTTGATCTCTCTGCAATAATAAATTGGATTAATATTTTCCAACAATAATTTGCAGTGATTTTTAAATCTGTGTGTGTGTGTGTGTGTGTGTGTGTGTGTGTGTGTGTGTTATAGTTGTAACTAAAAGTTCAGGGCCTGTGTCCTTGTATATTTAGTTTAGGTTCTTTTTCAAACTTTCTTATCTACATTGAAGTTCATCTGCCATTTTCTAGAAGACAGTGAATATTAAAATATTGCCCTATAGTTCATCATTATCATCTTGGCATTTCACTACCTGGAAAAACATAGTGTTGGTTTAAACTTTGCTATTTCACTGTCTACTCTTATATACTCAGATTAAAATGTTTAACAAAGAATAGATTGATTTAGCTATCAATTTATTTGGACTAAAATAATTCATGGAATAAATTGCTACAAATATGAGCGTGAGGGACATAAGATATTTTTCGTAGGTGACTGTGGCTAACTCGTTAGCAATCAGTAAATAAATTCAGCTAAAAGAATTTTAATTTAGTATTTTAATAAAGTTGTATTTTACCTTTTAATCTATATGTACAGTTATGGATACAGTGACATCACTTTTAGGTTTTTGTCAACTAAATGGGAATACTGCTCTTGGACCAATGAGACTTTCTTTTAGAGTCGTGAAGAAGATTCAGTGAGAAGCATATTTAATTCTGAATCGTAATTACATCTCTAATTACAGAATTTACTTAAAAAAAGACACATTCTTACAAACCTAGTTAAGTCCAAACTTCTTCAGTGTTTAGCCACAAAATACAGAGGAGCATAGCATTGGAAATCATATGTTTACTTCCACAATTCTAGAAATACTGTCTCTTATTATGGTCACAGGTCATTTTCAGCTCCAAATTTTCCTTTTGAAAGATCACGTTCATGACAATGAAAGTTATTTATGATTCAGACAGTAAATTAGATTAGCTACCAAAAATCAGACTTACACCGTAAATAATGGCTCATATGGTTCACAGTCTATGGAATTTCTTAGAAAGCATACTCATATATCCACCAAATAATCTGTTTTTATTTTCAACTCTAAATCTGTTGAACTCCAGACGTTTCTGAAATAAGGAATTAGGGTGACATTCAGGTCCTCTAGACTCAATCCACATGCACAGTTTGAGTTTAATATCTGTACTTTAAAAAACTCTCCAATACTCTTGATATCTATAGTCTCATGTTCAGAATGTTCGAATAATAAAAAAGTAAAATTGTGGGAGTCACAAAGGATCTGTGAAATTGAATTTTTCAAAACTCATTCAAAGATGTGAATCGAAGAGTCAACTCTGTAAATCTCTGTAAAATATTTTTTCTATGATCTCTCCTTCTATGTACCTCAAAAAAAAGCCAAGTCTTGGTACCCCATGTATTAGACACCTTTCATCCTGCTTTTCATCCTCTTGCCTACCAGGGCTCCAGACACTGCTGCAGGAGCCAGTTCATGCAGGTAACCTGACCTCACTTCATCGTAATAAAAAATTTTTGTCTGTTTTGTTCACTACTATATCTCCCATCTCTGCAACTGACTCTAGAAAAGTGTCTGGTACATAGAAGATGTCAATAAGTATTTGTCAAATTTAATAATAAAAATAAAAATGATTTTAATAAGATCTGAACTTTTCTCCACTTTTATTGTCATACCCTACTCGTGGCAAGTGAATTGTTTTTGTTTTTAAATCAATTTCATATTTATTTTATTCCATTGATTTTACCCTTTTTTATGTATACATATAAATACATAGATAAAGCAATAAATAAGAATATTGCAGCAGTATTCACAATAGCAAAGACTTGGAATCAACCCAAATGTCCATCAGTGACAGATTGGATTAAGAAAATGTGGCACATATACACCATGGAATACTATGCAGCCATAAAAAAGGATGAGTTTGTGTCCTTTGTAGGGACATGGATGCAGCTGGAATCCATCATTCTTAGCAAACTATCACAAGAACAGAAAACCAAACACTGCATGTTCTCACTCATAGGTGGGAACTGAACAATGAGATCACTTGGACTCAGGAAGGGGAACATCACACACCGGGGCCTATCATGGGAGGGATTGCATTGGGAGTTATACATGATGTAAATGACGAGTTGATGGGTGCAGCACACCAACAAGGCACAAGTATACATATGTAACAAACCTGCACGTTATGCACATGTACCCTACAACTTACAGTATAATAATAATAAATAAATTAAAAATAAATAAATAAATTAATTAATTAAAAAAAGAATGCTATTAGTTGAACTTCATCCTATATATGTAATTCATACACACATACACACAAAGAGAGAGATAATTTTTATTATCAGTTAGTACAACCTATTCTCCAATTTACATTGTAATATTTTCTTCAGTTTGTTCTGTATTTATTAAATAAAAGCATATTATTGAATCTTCAAACACTTGGGGATTTTTCAGTTATCATTTAGTTGTTATTTTCTAGCTCAGTTCAATATTTCAGTGGTAGTCACTGAATGTTCTCTGTAGAGCTTAAAATATTTTGAGATTTGTTAAAATCTGTTTTACGAACAAGCGTAGGATCATTTTGGAAAAATAGTCCATGAACACTTTTAAAAAATGTGTTCTGTGGCTTTTGGGTACAGTGTGCTTTGTATGTTAATGAGATCAAGTTTGATCATTCTGATGTTCAAATCTTTTATATAGTTATTGGATTTCTGTTTATGTTAAAATATTCCTATCAAGTTCATGATTATATTTATATTCCTTTATTTACCTCTGCTGATTTTGGTTAAAATATATTGTGAGACTATGTTATCAGACACATTCACATTTAGAATTGTATCATTTTTATGTTTCACATTTTATGGTATTGAATATCTTCCACTCTTGTAATTGCTCTACTTTTGAAACTTTTGTCTGTCACCAGGATAGCTACACTAGCTTTATTTTGGTTTCTGTTCATAAATAGTGTATATTTCATTAACTCTTCATATAATAATACTGTCTTATTCTTCCTTTCTTCTGATAATTTAAGATGATATATATAATACCTTTTCTTAGTATCTAAGGTGCTTTTTTGTCCTGAACTTTTAATATTTTGCTTCTCCATGCTTCATTCTGGGTATTTTCTTCTAGTTTGACTTTATAAATTCTCTCTTCATTTTTGCTTAATATCTGCTCAAGATATTCATTAGCTTCTTTCACCTCTTTAATATTAAATATACTAATATTAAATATACTAAAGCCCATGAGTAATAACTTCATTATTTACATCTCATACATTTTTCTCTAATCATATTCTTTCTTTTGGTTTTCTGTGAAAATTTTACTTTTTTAATTTCAGTTATTTTTGATTCAGTGTCATGTATTTTATATTTAAAATCAATTCTAATATCATATTTCTCTAGAGAGAGTGTACATTTTTTTTTCCTGTCAGGCAGCTAGGCTTGTAGCTCTTAGCAGCTAAGATAACCTTATTCTAATCAGGAACTGAAATGCTATAAACCTGGCATTTGTCATGGTTGGTAAATGGTTTATTTTAAGGTATAGACATTTGGGATCTCAGATAAATGCCTGGGATATAAACAAGACTCATGCTCTTTGAACACCCCTGAAATCCATGACACAATGCTATGGATTTCAAGTGTGTTCTGTTCATCTTCTTACACACAGCTTTCAAAGTTAGCTTCCAGAAAAAGAAAAAAAGAAGTATGACATTCTGGGCTGACAATTCTAGGCTTCTCTTTTTTCTATTACCCTTGTGCTACCAACCCTCTATCTTCATTGATAATAATCCAATGTCTTCACATATACTTTTTCCAGATGTTTTCAGATAAAATTTTGAGCTGAAGAATCTAAATTCATTAATACTGGAAGTAGAACTAGCACATTTTATTTTTAAGGGCCAAAATGTTATGTATCATAGTCAATCTTTTATTGCTGTTGTTTATTATGAACTTTATTTTTATAACAACTTTTATTGTTATTTTTTCATTGAATAACTTAAGGTAACTAAGCTGATATCAAATTAGGCAAGTTACCCATGTTAGACATGATTTAAGGGCCTCTAGTTATTACTATTTTTAATCTAAAGTCATATATACAGATATATATATATCTATATATATCCTTTTTTTCTTCTCCTACTCTGAATGCTGGCCAGTTACAGGTTTCTAATAAAGCATTTTCCTGCCTTCATCAAGGCAATAAATGATTACATCTGACAAGGTAGAAGGACTTGATTATTTTTTTCTCAAATTCAATAAGATCTGCTTTAAGTGTTTACTTTTCTATCCATGTTAAACTTTCCCATATCTTCCAAATTGGAAGATATATCTGTTACCCTTGCTAAAACTTAGTAAATGTTATTTTATGAAATTCTGCATTATAGTATTTAACCCTCATACTAATTCTACATAGTAAGGGGCACACTGGGTTCTATACAATAGACAGTCAAGGAAACGATTTTGAGTGAGTTGATGAATTTACCCTTCAGGTAAAATCTAGTGAACCTATTCAGGAATAATTAAACTTTGGAGGACACGTAGCAGTTACTACTTACTTAAGTATTTCCACACTGTCTTCCCTATACCGTGAGGAACTGTAACTTGGAACTGAGGTATTTTCCATTATTAGAGAACTTTGTTCCTGTATGGTTTCCCTCGTAATTTCTTCTTGTGATTTTTCTTAGCATTTTGTTATGGTCAACCAAATATAGATGTGGGAAAGTCAAGGGGATAAATGACTGAGGTTGGAACAAAACAGTTATGAGTAAGACAATAATTGAAATAAAATAATCTGCAGTGCTATCCAGTGTATAACCATTTATTCAGATACTCATCATCTCTTATTTCCACTTCAAAATCCAAAAACGTTTGAGAAAAAACCTGTTCTGAACTAAGTTGTCAGTTGTCAGCAAAACTTGACCTGAGTTGACTTGGGGCTACTTACCATTCTTTATTCATTCTACTCATACAATCTTACTTTTCTGTATATAATTTGTTTAATTTCAATGATAATAGCCTATATATCATATAGCTTTTCTAAAATCTGAAAACAACCCCCAAAATGGTTGGATCACACACTTTTTGAAGAAAAGGTTGTGAACTTTTAGAAATTAGAAATTACAGTTACTGATTTCTGAATATAAACCTGAGGAATATATATACAGGAAATCAGAAATAAAGGATTAGGAAGTAAAACATAGAACACGGGCAATGTCAAATTCTAGAGATCCAGAGGGGCAGATGTTGGAACGGAAAGATCTTTGCAGATGACAAGATAGAAGGACTAGATCAGATGCTGATAATCTGATGGAAGTTTGTTCAGGAAAATATGAAACCACTGAAGGAAGGGCTGTATCCCTCCAAGAGTAGAAGCTGACGTATTTGTCTTAGAGTATGAAGTAGTGATATCCTTAGTGTGTCATCTGCTTCATGCCAAGGCTACAATTTCTTTAGTAAATTCTCTCAATTTGAGTCAGTTATTATTGTAATGTCTTATCTGTTCTCAGATGTATTCCTTACAAAATGCATTAATGATGCCTCGGTTCATTTGTCAACGTAAATTTTAGCTTTGCCAAATTATATTCTAAGAATCCTACACTCAAAAAGCTAAATAAAAATTAACATTCTATTTCACAATTTCACTTCCAACAACATTTTGACATTCCATCCCTTGGTTATCTCAAGTAATTTTGAGTGATTATTTTAGATATTCTTTGTTTATATTTTCTGTTCACCTATCACATTAAAAAAACCCTCAAAACTGGGATCTTTTCAGCAACTCTGTTTTTCTTTATCGTCGCTGTTTAGCCATAAATAAAAGCATCTTTAGTTGTATTTCAGAAAAGTGCTAGTATAAGTTAAGTGACTTTTCCTTTGATTCGGACAACTTACAGCTTTCAAATTTGCAGTAACTGCAATGTTTGAGGGGCTATCTAATTACTCTTCTTATGGAATGAATCCTACATATTGATTTACCTTGGATCTTTTGAAGTACAAGGTGCTATATAAAATAAATATTGATTTTATATGAACCTAGTAAATAGAAGATCAGGCTATAGATTCACAGTACATAAAACAGCACTGAAAGTGGCATAGAAAAGACTCAGCTTAGATAACAACAGTGAAAGTCCCAGGCTCAGCAGCTTATCTTGGAGAGGCGATTAGATTGCCCTTGAGAAAGATGCTTCAGCTTAGCCATCAGAAAGATGAGGATGCTAACATGTATCGCCTCTCTTCCGTTAAGATTTATAATATAATATTGGAAAGATATCACTGTGATTTCCTTCATAAAAGGTAATAGCTACATGTTAACATTTTTTAGCAACATTATTTAGGGATGGCTACATGTAAACTTTATTTCCCAAGTGGATGAAACCATTTTTATGTCTCCTCTATCTTCCTGTAAACTAACAAATGTTTATCAAGTTTCTACTATGTGATCAGTGGAGAGCAGGGATCGTCTGTGGTGACATAAAAAGACTGGAGGAAATTCTGGCTTTGCCATTTACAACTTGTATAACTTTGGGTAAATGTTTTTACCTCTCTGACAGTTTCCTCAAGAGTATAAATAGGTGAGAGTAAAATGTCAAAAAGATAGGCAGGGTTTCCCTATCACCCATCACATATTTTTTTAATGCTACACAGATCATGAAACCACACATTTGGTTGAACATTTTCGTATGTAATAAAAAAATGGAAGAAGTGTATATAATTACTATTCAAGGTGGGAGTAGGGAGTGGGGCTAGCTGTGAAACTGTATATAAGAGAGTAGTCTATTTAATTAGCTCTAGATAAGATAGTTTATATTTGCCCATCTTCAGTCTTCATATTCTTTTGTTCTTATTGCACACGTATGTATCTGACTCTCACTCACAGAGATTTTGTATTTCTGTTTCCTATATCTGTATCTATTTGACTACCATTGTTTATCCTTGTATTAAAACTAAAAAGTATAAAGCAACTGAATCAGACACAAAAAAGTGGTGAGTCTGACAAGGGGTATACGTATTGCAATGAATAAGATTAGATTAAATCAAAATTTGCCATGGTATGTATATCTTAGACATTCATATTTACACACACACATGCATACATACACACATATTCATTTATTTCACAATTCCAGGTAGACAATTATATTTCTAAGAGAGAGCTAATTTAGAGGGTTAAGAGTCAATGAAAGATTCTTATAGAAAAAAGCCAGGCGCGGTGGCTCACACCTGTAATCCCAGCACTTTGGTAGGCCTAGGCAGGCAGATCACCTGAGGTCAGAAGTTCGAGGTCAGCCTGGCCAACATGGTGAGTCCCTTTCTCTCCTAATAATTTAGATGCTGACAACATATTAATGAGGAGGACAGGCTAGTTCCATTCCTTCATGGAGTGTAGCATATTCTGGTTGGTGAATAGAGAAAAAAAAAAAAACAACCTATTAAACAAGTAACAAGAAAATTATCATGTGTTAATAAGTAATACACAGGAAAATAAAATTAGGTGATATATTAGAGATTGACTACTTTGGTGGCTACTTTGGATTCAGAGGTCAAGAAATAAATCTTGTTTTAGGAGGTAGCATTTGATATCTGAATGGTAAGACTGATGATGTATGTCAAGAAAAGAAAAAAACATTACAGGAGGAGGAAAGGCTTTCAGGCAGAAGCAAACAAGGTGCATTCACAGAATAGCAAGAAAAACAAAGTGACTGACATGTAATAGGTAAGCCTGGGAGAAGTACAAGAAAAGATTGCCCAGTTCAGGATGGAACAGATCATTTAAGACATTGTAATCTTAGGGAAGGCCATTGCATTTGCATCTAAGTGTGATAAAAATCCACTGAAGACTTTGAAAAGGTGACATTCAAACTGTTCTCTAGAGAATACATGAATAGAGAAAAGATGATTGATAAAGGCAATATGAAAAATTGTGAAGCTATTGTCTTATCAGAAGAAGACTGATTCTCACTAGGATGGTAGAACCTGCAATGGAAACAGGTAAACAGATTCATGATACACTTGGGATGTACAGTCATTGGAATCTGCTAATGGATGGTGCATGGAGATAACTGAAAGAAATCAATCAAGAATAAAATTCAATATTTTGGAATAATCAACTTTATGTGAGAGGTAATTTTGTGGCACCTGGCAATGATTCAGGCATAAATCTACTGGGCCCCACCATGGCATCATAATACTTCCAGACTCAGCATTTTGATTCATTACTCAATGTTTGTACTTAGCATGCAACACTTACACTCAAAACTTTAATTCAGAATGCACTGTTAAGGAGTTTTGTTTTAATCATATAAATGTGCAGAATTAGATCATTCTAAAGTAAAAGTCAATTCAGATAGCACCATAATGAAGAACACTCAGGTTAACTGGTTGTAAGGTCACATAACCAATAAAATATCTTAAAATTAATTTTAAATTTAATTTTTCAGAGAAGCATCCTCCACAATATTTTTCTGTCTCATCCAAGAATACATATATTTCTGCAAAATTTTAATTTGCCACAACATTGAAATGTTGAAAAAAATTAACTTTTTTTATTTGAACAATATATTTAGCACAACTTCTAAAATAAAAAATGAATTTATAACCACATAGTATATCAGTATATAACATTTAAATATGAAATGCAAAAAAACCCAGCATAAAATATGACCAAGGTTGTTATGCTTGTACTTCCTTCATCAACACATGCATTTTCTAAGTTGACATAAAAAGGAAATAAGCTAACCATAATCATAAAATAATAGAGTAAAAATGTTTTAAATGTGTATTTCTATAATTGTTAAAAATTTTGATTGGCCTTTTACAAATAGTATCTCAGTTAATACCATTTGAGTTAATCTCACCTAAACTATAGAGGGAAGGTTTATAATCACATAAAAGACATGTGAACACAAAAAATATACTACTAAATTTAGCTATTGACATCAAATTTAAAATGAAAATTCTTCAATGTGTCTTTACAAATCGGTACCACTATAAAGTCATATTCTTTAACCTGAACAGAGCTACTTCAGTGCTGCCCATAAATCACAGTGTCTCTACTATTTACCAATTTAGTATTAATTACCTTGGCCTGGGCACCTCCCAGAAGCAAACCAAAAGCAAGGATTTAAGTTCCAGGAATCTATGTGGGAGGTAAAATAGAGAAGTTTGAAAAATGACAAAAAGGTGTTATCAATCCAGTTATTACCATGAACAACTAGTAATATCGTCCTGCAAGACCTGGGAGATTATGTCAAACCTGCCTCAGAACTGGTCTCAAGAAGGGATAAGAAAGCAGACATATATGTATCCTCTTACTCTCACTTGAAATTGGCTGACAGCTGCCCCTGGGAACAGTTTTTTTTTTTTTTTGCACTTCCTGCCTGCATCTCACATGGATCACCACAAAGCCCTCAGATGGATGATCACAAATGCCTTAGGAGGAGATGATTATCTTCAATGAAAAGAGATTCAGTCTTTTCCTTTTCTTGATTTCATAGGAATCAAAATTCACTACAAAGCTATCAGAAAAAAAATGGCATGGAATTCATGGTCTGGAATATATGGTAGACATTGACTGGTGTGGGTTTAGGTCTTGACGTCTATGTGGAAAAAGTATCACAAGTCTGGATTTTTTAGCATATCTGATGAAGAACAATGGTTAGTGTGCGTAAGTTAAACAATGACATAGTTTTGTCTCCACCCAAATCTCATCTTGAAATGAAATGTCCAATGCTGCAATGGGGGCCCTGTGGGAGATGTTCGAATCCTGAAGGCAGATGCTTCATGAGTTGGTGCTGTCTTCATGATAGTGAGTTTTCATGAGATTTAGTCATTTAAAAGTACATGACACCTCCCCCTCAACACACACCCTCTCTCTCTCTTGCACCTGCTTTGGCCATGTGACATGCCATTTCCGCCTTTGCCTTCTGCCATGGTCCTAAGCTTCCTGAGGCCTCATCAGAAGCCAAGCAGATGCCTGCCGCTATGCTTTCTGCATAGCCTTCAGATCCATAAGCCAATTAAACCTCTTTTCTTTGTAAATTACTTTCTTTATAGTAAAGCATTTCTTTATAGCAATACAATTTGTAAAACCTTTCTTTATAGCAATACAAGAACGGCCTAATACAAATAACAAGATGAAAGTCTATAGAGACACTAAGTAAGAAACAAATATAGTCTGCACCTTGAATCACTCCTTGCCTTTTGTATGGATTATATTACAAACTCCGAACACTTAGTGTATCACCTTTCCAATGTCTCAATATCTTGCTATCATTGCATGCTCAAAACATATTTGTTGAATAAGGCATTGGTTGCTTATTTTTGTAAACCAAAGATAAGTTCATTCAATGATTATATTCAACACTTCTTGAGTGCCTGCATTGTGGAAAGTGTTAAAAAATGCTTTCTATATATTACATAATCTGAAAAAATTAGCTCCATTTACATAAGAAAATTGAGAAAATTAGAGGCATTTGAATTATTTATCATAAATATTCAAAGTATATCATAAAATTTATTTAACAAAATTATAATATCCAGTTAAAATTTTCAAAGTAAATCTATCACACAATTTTTGTTCACAGTAGAGAACATGTTCTTCCAAACTAAAAGTCAAGGTATCAGGAAAATAGGAGTAGTTAACCACATAAGAATTAAAATAAAATAGAATTAAAATAGGAATTAAAATAATTAAAATAAAAGAATTAAAATAAAATAGAGCCAGTTATTATTCACTGATAGAGTGAAACTTAACAACAGGAGAAATATGAAAGAATGAGACATGATGCTGATATTATATAGACCTATTTTTAGCTACTATGTAGAAAAAATGAAAATTTAATTTGGCTATGGAAATGGTGATATTTACTTTCATATTTTGTTTTACATAATTCATTAGTTTATTTGTCAGATTTTTCCCAAGAAGTTCAGAAGGAACTGTTGAACCCAGGGCCAAGAGAGAAAGTGAAAGTTCTACCATAGACAGAAAAGCACAACCCTGGACATAGGAAAGCAGAAGATCATAAAAATTTGAAGTAGCCTTAATTTAAAAAATAAGAACTTGTACCCTGTAGAATGTAGGAACAAGTGGAAATGTGTCAGATAATATACACTTGGATCCATAGAATAAAAGTGCAGTGAGACACACTAAGTTAATATTAATGTAAGATATTATGGAAACATATATTATGACAATTGGGAACATTGGTACGTATAGGAGCTTGATAAGATAATGTGAAAAATACTCTCAAGAAACATAATTACAAAAGATATTTGAGTCCAGAAAGTATAACAAAAAAGTTGATAGGTGCTTTTACAAACACACTGAATATAAGGACTAAATTCATTTCTATCTGAGATTCTGCAATTAGAAATTCAGGTAAATCAGGGAGCTGAAATATTTCTACAATGAGAATTGCAAAACACTACACATAGAAATTAGAGATGACACAAATAAATGGAAAAACATTCCATGCTCATGGATAGGAAGAATCAATATCGCTAAAATGGCCATTCTCCCAAAAGCAATTAACAGAATCAACGCTATTCCTATAAAACTACCAATGACATTCTTCAGAGAATTAGAAAAAAACAATTTTAAAATTCACATAGAACCAAAAAGAGCCCAAATAGCCAAGCAATCCTAAGCAAAAACAAAACAAAACAAAACAAAAACCAAGCTGGTGGCATCATGTTACCCAACCTCAAACTATACTACAGAGTTACAGTAATCAAATAAAACAAAAAAAATTGACAAGTATAATCTAATTAAACTTAAGAGCTTCTACACAGCAAAAGAAACTATCAACAGAATAAACAGACAACCTACAGGATGGGAGATAATATTTGCAAATGATGCATTTGACAAAGGTCTAATATTCAGTATCTATAAGGAACTTAAGTTTACAAGGGAAAAACAAACTACCACATTGAAAAGTGGACAAATGATATGAATGGACACTTTTCAGCAGAAAACAGACATGCGGCCAAGAAGCATACCAAAAAAAAAAAACAAACAAACAACAAAACAAAAAAAAACCTCAGAGATGCCATCTTACACCAGTCAGAATGATTATTTTTAGAAAGTTAAAAAATAACAGATGCTGGAGAGGTGTTAGAGAAAAGGTAACACTTATACACTCTTGGTGGGATGTATATCAGTTCAACCTCTGTGAAACACAGTGTGACAATTCGTCAAAGAGCTAAAAACAGAACTACCATTCAACCCAGAAATCCCATTAGCCAAAAGAATATAAATTATTCTACCCTAAAGACACATGCATGTGGATATTCATTGCAGCATTTTTCACAATAGCAGAGACATGAAATCAATCTAAATGCCCATCAATGACAGAACAGATAAAGAAAATATGGTACTTGTACACCATGAAATACTATGCAGCCATAAAAAAAGGATGAGAATATGTCTTTTGCAAGAACATGGATGGAATTGGAGGCCATTCTCCTTAGCAAACTAACACAGTAACAGAAAACCAAATACCACATGTTCTCACTTATAAGTGGGAGGTAAATGATGGAACACATTGACCCAAAGAGGGTAACAGCAGGCACTGGGGCCTACTTGAGGGTGAGGATGGGAGGAGGGAGAGGATCAGAAAAAATAACTATTGGTTACTAGGCTTAGTATCTGGGTGATGAAATAATCTGTACAACTAATCCCCATGACACAAGTTTACCTGTATAACAAATCTGCACTTGTATTCCTGAACCTGAAATAAAAGTAACAAATAAAAAAATTAAGTTCTGTCTATAAAGTATTTGGAATCTTCGATTTTCTCTTTCATGGGAATTGATTATGACTTAAGGTGTACAGCAAGGCATATGATTTCACCTTCATATTTGAAACGGAGCTACAGAAATGTAAAAGGTGGGAGAATCTTGAAAGATACGATTTCTACTTGTAAAGGTAGATTTCTAGTTGATCAATTCAGTAAAACACTGATGGAAGTCAGGTCTTATCTAGTCAACCTTGCTGTGATTCTCCAGTGTAGTATTTCCTAAATGAGTTTGGTCATAATAATCAAGTAGGGTGCTTGGTGACTCTCTATTACCTACAAACATACCAGGTGAAAATTATGATCAAGTTAAGTTTGATACACCATTGAGTTTCTCTTTATCTACCATGAAAACATGTTTTCCTTGGTGTCTCCATTTTAAAGACAAAAACCATCTCTTGCGAAGATAAGTCAATGGGATGGAGCACTTTCTTGCAGGAACAATTCCACTGTTATAACTTATTGCTCAAAAGTCAAACTAAAAAGCATGACTCCCATTATGTAACATAATGATGTTTCTTATGCAGCATTTTTAAAGCAACTGTAAATTCAAACAAAACTTATATTCGGATGCCTTCCTTTCCTGACTATTTTTCGAATAGACCTCTAGATTTTGCCATAAGGATGCAAATGAAATAAAGATATTATCACTGTAGTTCAAGGATCACATAACCTAGTTTTACATAACACATCAAAACCTCTTCAGAATGTTTCCATATAGTATAAACTAATTAAGTTTTAACAAAGTCATTGGGCTATAAACTAGTTGAAGTTTGCTTGCAATTGAGATGCCGAAAACACTGCTTATAACAAAGGAGATGAGAAATGTTTGCTAAATAAATAAATAAGTGAATGAATGATTTACATAGTAATATATGATATAAAGGCAATCACATGAATGCTGGTTAGTAAGTCCATCAACAGACTGGCTAGTTCCAGGGGTATGGAACACTATTTTAGCGGTTGCAAAGATGTGGTATATATGTATGTATTGGTATTGGATGGGTGTGTGGGAAGACTTGAGAGAGGTTAAAACATGAAAATATCTCTAGACTTTACAGAGAAAAGGGAAGCTGTAGTAGGGGCAGAAAGGGCTTAGAGCAAAAGAATATTCCTGGGATAAAGAATTGTTATATAAATGGAAAAGTTAGGGAAAACAATTCAAAATATTTTTAGACATAGTAGGATCCTTTTGAGAGAACAAGAACAAATAAGCCTAAAGTGATACGAAGAGTGCATTAAATTAGCAAAATGTAAATTTGACTCATTTTTTTTTCCTAAAAAGGATGCCAATTAGCCAGTGATTTTTACAGGGGTATCCTTGCCATGGAGAGAATTTGGGAAGCTGTGTTGGAAAGGTGTTTTCACACCACGCTGCACCACAATCTCATGGGTACTTATGATTCTGTCCCTGTAGTCACCCTTCCTCATGGATTTGTCACTTATTTTCTTTACTTGAGACATAAGCCTGAATAACATGCTCATTTGTACAAATTAATAATGACTTAATTGCTTCCTTATTTGCATCTAATCATACAAAGGTCTTTAGCACATTCAATAATTTGAGATTGGCATATTTGGGAGATTAAAGTTTGTTCTTTTGAAGAATTCAATCATAATTTTTCATATTTCCAGGACTTTTTGTGGCTAGAATAAAGAAGTCTTCACTAGTAATAATGAGTGCTATTAGGGAGAAGTTAGTCTTAAGAATACATACATTTTAAATGTCATCCCCACAAAAATTTATTATGTGGGTCTTGTTAGCCAATCACATTTTTAGAAAGAAAAGTTTAACTAGAAAATTTTATGAATTAATAATCTTTTTTTCAAGTTACAGAAAACCGCACTTGACCTGAAGAAATATAAATATAAATACATTCAATAATTTATATAAATAAAGCTATGTATGCATATATTAATAAAACAGAACAGTTCAGCAGTAGGCCTGAATTTAAGAACAGTTCTATCAAGAGATTCCTAATACTTTCTTCCGGGCTTTGCCCTCTCTTTATCAACTTCATTTCCAGAGTGGCTGCTCTCCTAGTAGCAATAGTGAAGGACTCTACTACATCTGTTTGAGGAAAGACAGCATCTGTTCCGGTCCTATTAGAAGAGAGAGATAAAGCACTCTTTTTACAAAAGCCCCAGGCAAACACACCCTCGTGTGTCACTAGCCTGACATGGGGCATGAGGTCAAATTTTTATCAATTAGTTATGGTCATGGTGTTAGGGTGAGATAGTAGAGAGTGAAATGTTATAATTGACTTGAGAACTTCAGGGTCCACCCCTAAGATTATAATGGAGTTCATTTGACTCAAAAGATGTGGCTGAGAAGAGGAAGGAGGGAATTCCCAAAGAAACGTGTAATTGATATAAACAAGAGAAAGGAAAAGTGGTTGATGCAGAAGGAACAAACGGCCACAACAAACGCCCAGGCGGGCGGATCACTAGGTCAGGAGATCGAGACCATCCTGGCTAACACCGTGAAACCCTGTCTCTACAAAAAAATGCAAAAACAAAAACAAACAAACAAACAAACAAAAAATAGCCGGACGTGGTGGCGGGCGCCTGTAGTCCCAGCTGCTCCGGAGGCTGAGGCAGGAGAATGGCGTGAACCCGGGAGGCGGAGCTCGCAGTGAGCCGAGATCGCGCCACTGCACCCCAGCCTGGGAGACACAGCGAGACTCTGTCTCAAAAAATAAATAAATAAATAAATAAATAAATAAATAAATAAATAAAATAAAATAAATAAAGTTATTACTTTTAAAGTAAAATTAATAGGAATATCTAACAAGCTTTCTTAACTATAGTAAAAACACGGTCTTTCATGTCTTGAAACGAAGCATATATTTTGCTGTATGTACAGGACATTTTATTTTAATAACATTGGGCAGCCTAAGAGGCTCCAACAGGGAACTTTTACAAATAGATTCTTTTATTGACTAAGAAGAAATTTAGCAATGAAATTCAAGTACTGGGAGGTTATTATCAGAAAGGCTGGTGGCCAGCTGTTTCTGTTCTCTGCGGAGGATACAACCAGGGCACAAATGTGTAGGCTGGAGCATGAAGGGCTTATACATAATCTAGGTAAGACTTTCCTGTGAGTAGCATTATTAAATCCCAGGATGGGCTGTCAAGGGAGGCTTTGTGATTTACTCTGGAGGCCTAACTAAAACAAAGCAGTTTTTTCCCCCTTACTAATATAATTCAGGAAAATTGTGTTTAAAGGATAAACTAGACACGTTTTAATAAATATTTAATAAGCATTGATTTGTTTAAGGTTGATATTTTAAGATGGAAAATGTCAGCTATGAGTAGAGTATACAAAATAAATTCATTTTCAAATAGAATGAATTCCCCAATTCCTCATTTTGAATACAAAATCAGCAAAATGTGAGGGATTGCATTTTATAGATATAGAAAGTGTGTCTTAAATTATTAGCTTAAAATTTTGTGTTTAAATAGTTACCTCTCAAAATCTATTTAGCACATAAGCACCCAAAGTATGGGATTTTTAGAACATGGGAATCACTCATTCTATGAAATTAATACAGTTTTTCTAAAGGCATTAGAGCAGCTATTTTTCAGTTTTCTGCAATTTAAATCATATTAGCATACATAAGTCATATTAGAAACCAAAATTCAATTCTGCTAGTCAGGGAACTTGTGTCAAATAATTATTGGGTATAATATTACTGTTATTGCTCACAGCTATGCATCTATCCTATTGAGAAAGTAGCACTTATTTCAGAAGGAAAATGTAGAGCTAGAATATTGCAACTGGCAATCAAAAGTCCATTAGAGCTAATATTTTTCCCCTTTAGCTTTGTAATAGTTTTACATTTCATTCTATGTATTCTATGTATAAATGGCACCCTATAGCCAATAATTTTATCTTTACTTTGAGATAGCAAAGACCCACAATGGCAGTAAAGTAAATTATGCTTTTGTAACATTAGAAATCAGTGAGGAAATAAAATCCTTGAGTTTACATGAATTAGCCTTGAAAGGTAATATTAGAAATACATATATTTTTAAATGTGGATGATTGAGAATGGGCTTTTAGATTTCCAGGATTACTAAGAAATACTACTCCCCTTAAATGAATAATGAACGTGATACTAGTAAATTCATTTCTAAGATGAGATCAATTCTATTTTACAAAAATTAATGAAAGGAAAGTGATATATTATCTTTTTAAAAGATGCCTAGCAAGAAATAATTTTGGTGCAAATAAATAGAAGTGTATAACATGTTTTGTTATGATTAATTCAAGTAACCATTGTCATAGTTGTCTGATTCCAAAAAGTATAAAAAGTATACACATATAAAGTAGCAGGATAAGTTACTTGCTTCTTCAAAAGACTGTCAGAACACTGAGATTTGTGACCTATGACAGTAGTTTTTTCTACACAGAAAAATAGGACCATATAGATGATACAAGATTACTAAATTATCCTCATCTGTAATTTACAAATGTGCAGTTTTAAAACTTTGATGTGAAATTATCAGAACATCAAAAGCAGTAATATCTCATTTTTCCTCTTAGGGAAATTTTAAAAATTCATTTTATGTAAATAAATTCTATGTCCTTTGTTCCTTATTGCCAGCTCTGCTTAAGTTTAACATATTAAATGGTTTATTCACATTATAAATATGAGTTTTTTCAGAAGCACTGTTTTTGCTCTCAGGAATATGCCATTCAATTTTAACATTCAGTGAATGGAAAATTTCAGGTATAAAGTTGCCAAACCATCAGAGTTACACAAAACACATTGGACATTTCTCTTTTCAGTGTTGGTGGCCTATTGCCACAACTGAGAATATTTGCTTTCAAAACATTGCACTGCATCAATCTGTGTGTGAATTTCCATGTTCTCAAGGAAGGAAGCTAATTTGCTGGCAGAACGCTGTATCAGGAATGCTCAATAGTATCATTCAAGCTGTCCCCCACCATGGGCATTTGTATCTATTTGTGTAATGTGACTCTGTGTGAAAGTCTTGTTCTTGGTTGTCCACATTGATAAATGTCAGGCTACTAAAACTCTGAAGAGCAAGATGATTGACCCTTAGAAAGCTTGTAGATATATGGAAGTTATTTCCTGGCCTGTTAAGAAAATTCTAAATATGACAGCAAACTATATTGAGAAATGACCTAAAAGCAAGATGAAAATACATTCTTTGTTTATGCAACTCTTTTGGGATTATTGCATTTCAAAGTAATATATAAATATAAAATAAAAGAGAACTCTGACTAACAAAGAAATAAAAACCGTGGCTTCACAAGTATCTGTCACATTGCTGCTATTGTTCCCTAAGTTTTAAACTTATATTTAACTTCTGAATGTGCTTTACTTTATACAATTATCTTAATTACTCTGGCAAATGTGTATTAAAGTATTATTTCCAACTTGTATTTGTGGAAACTGGCCTTAAGTAAAGGTAAGGTGGCTGACTTAAATTTAGACAGATGATACTGGTTTCTGGAGCAAAGGCAGAATCATAGTTTTCAAAGAAGAAATTATAGTCTCCATCTATTTTCACACTAATTTGCAGCTTTAAATAATATATCTTGCAGCATTTTAAAAATATAGTTTTAAACACATTGTCTTTCTCCTACTCCATTCTCCTATGTCATATAGTACCATACACTTTCATTGCCAACAAACACTTCCCTGATGACTGAAGAAGCAGCATGAGCCACAACTAAAGGTATGAGACATCATGCATTAGATAGGATGTTCTGTACATTTCACTAGAAATGACAGTGGACAGGGAGAGAAGGAATGATCATAGAAGTCCTCTTAATCCTTGGTGTCTTTCACTTAATAATGAAGCTGGTAAAGAACTGGAAAAAGGGCAACTAGGAGAGTGAAGTAACCACGTTCACATTTAATATAGATTATTCTTTGCTCTTAGGAGACAGGGATTGATGGAGATAAACCTGGAGGTAGAGGGGCCAGATAGAAAGTAATTGTGATCAAAGCAAGAACCAAATGTTGACTGTGGTGGAATAGGTAAGGAAGAAACCAATTCCAACCTAAATTTAGTGAAAAAGAGAAAAGCAAACATCCCATGTAAAGTGATCAAACATCTGTTTTTCATATTCATTTATTGTTTTTCTTTTGTCTTTTCAGTACACCAATGTTTCCCACTTTCAGTCTCAACATAAGTTAATTTGCCTGTCATCCTAGTATTTTTTACAGAATTTTGTTCTCCAAGATGTAATTGAAACTTAGCTGCCAACATTGCTTCTCTTACAGGTAGCTCCAAAGGAATTGGCTATCCTCCCATACCTTATAACCCAAGAAGCTTGTTACTGCATTCTTCTGGCCAATCATCACAAGTTCCAAACTATTACCCTTCATCCTTTTATCAAAACCTTTCTAATTTTGGAGGTCATGCCTTGGACATTTCTGTCTTCAATCCTTTCTCATTTTTACTGCTCATAGCAGCATTTGTCAAAGTATAGACTTCAAAGCACTGGTGATCTTTGTCACCCTAACAAGTGATCCCCAAGTTCAAGGCCAAGATGCCATCGCTTTTAAAGTTGGTGAAACTAAATTATAGAGGAAACTGCTTGATTACTTCCAGTTTGATTTTTTCAACAATTTATGTGTTATTTTCAGAGAAAGCAATTGAAAACGTATTATTGGAGATTTAAAAGCTATGTAGAGCTAAAAAAAAAAAAACCACAAAAAAAATACTTTGAAGATCATAACGCAAGCACTTAATTATAGATTGAGGATTTGTTTACTGATCTCTCTGAAAAGTTGAAACATTTTGCCGTCTGCAGTGGCCTGAATGTTTGTGTCTCCCCAGAATTCATGTATTGAAATCTTATCCCCCAATGCAATGGTATTAAGAGGTGGAGCCTTTGGGAGGTCATTATTTCATGAATGTGGAGGCTCATGAGTACGATTGATGCCTATGTAAAAGGAACTCTAGAGAGCTCTCTCACTGTCTTTCTGCTATGTGAGGATACAATGGGAAGTTGTCCTCTGCAACCCAGAGGAGGACTCTCCCCGGGACCCAGACAGTGCCAGCTTAGCCACTCTGATCTCAAAGTTCTAACTTCCTGAGCTCTGAGAAATAAAATTTCATTTTTTGGTTTATGAGACACCCAGACTATGGTAATTTCTTATAGCAGCCTGAACTAAGACATTGTACACCTTATAGGTGATATGACCCGCAGTGCAGCATTTGTCATGAAATGGGCAGGGAGTGATTTTCAGAAGAAAATTTTACATGACTTTTGTGTCTATTTAAAATGTTAGTTAAAAAAATGAGTATCCAGCATAAGTTGACTCAGATGTTGGGAGAGAAAAACCATGAAGGCATTTGAACATAGAAAGTTTAATAGAATTATTCACAGCTCTAACACACAGGATCAAAGTAAGGAGGGAACAGTTGAGTAAGAAAGAAAGATAATCCTAAAGAATATAGATATAGTGGATATAAAGGACAGCCACTATCCCTAAGTCTGAGATGGCACTTGAATGGAAGAGTCCCACTTGTCAGGGAGGGAACAGCTGTGTCTCAATAAATGGCAAAGTTGCTGTGATGCTCTGTTGGTGGAAATTACCTGAAATCTGCCCTCTAGGGTGCTTGGGAAAGCTGATCACTGGAAATACTCTGCAGGGAGAGGCTGCTGGCCACTGGGTGCATCTGGACCACTGTTCACTGCAACTTCCTATATTCAATATTTCACAATCTCTCCATATCTGTTGATACCATCACCTAAGTCTATATACAAGCAAAATCTTATTAAAACTCCTGTGAGCCTTCATTTACCTTTTATTAAAAAGAAAAAAAAAACCTATTCTCCTATGAAATAAAATTAATACATAAAGTGTTTGAGCTTTTAAGTATTTTACATTTTTATTTTTACAAATATGCTTCCAAAGCCTCACAGATGAATTGAGAAGTGTAGTGATATCGTTTGGCTGTGTCCCCACCCAAATCTCATCTTGAATTGTAACTCCCACAATTCCCATATGTGGCGGGAGGAATCTGGTGGAAAGTGTTTGAATTATGGGCGTGGGTCTTTCCTGCACTGTTCTCATGATAGTGAATGAGTCTCACGAGATCTGATAGTTTTAAAAATGAGAGTTTCCCTGCACCATCTCTTTTTGCCTGCCACCACCCACGTAAAATGTGACTTGCTCCTCTTTGTCTTCCGCCACGATTGTGAGCCCTCCTCAGCCACATGGAACTGTAAGTTTATTAAACCTCTTTGTTTTGTAAATTGCCCAGTCTCCCATATGCCTTTTTCAGCATCGTGAAAGCAGACTAATACATGTAGAAGTCACATACGCACGTCAGCACCAGAGGTCGCCCGTTGACTGGTGTATTGTCTATTAGGACTGCCATAACTAAGTACCACAGATTGGGTGGTTTAAACAGAAGTTTATTTCCCACAGTTCTGGAGTCTAGAAGCCCCAAATCAAGGTGTTGACAGGGTTGGTTCCTTCTGAGTGTGGTGAGGATAAATCTGTTCCAGGCCTCTCTTCTACTGGTAACGCCTCGGTTTATGACAACATAACTCTAATCTTCACATGGGTTCTCCCTGTGTGCATGTCTGTCTCCAAATTTTCCCTTTTTATAAAGACCTCAGTCTTATTGGATTAGGGCTGACCCTAGCAATCTTATTTTAACTTGATTAGCTCTGTAAAGACCTTATTTTCAAATAAACTCAGATTCTTAGCCACTGGGGAATTAGGACTTCAACATGAATTTGGTGGGGGGACTCAATTCAACATAAAAATGAGCTATAACTTTGTATATTCATGTTCGATTGTATTTAAATTCTAAAGAGGTGATCATAACACATTTATTTATGAATGCATATTTATGTCAACATGGACATACATGTACATTTATATACATATAATTTTAAAATTATTGTTTACTTAAATGTAATTATTAATTTTTTCCTAGCTTTATGCTTCAGAAACATGATTTAAATTTCCACATAATTTACTATCAGCAAGAATCATAGTTTTTATTGAACTATTTTACTCTTCTTAGACATATAGGTTGCTTCTAATTTGTAGCCATGGAAAACACTGTCATGGAGCACTGTTTGTCTGTCTGGCTGTCTAGTTATCTACTTGCCTATCTATCCATTTTCCACACGAATACGTATATTTACACACTGTGGCACACTACTGGCAGGGTCTGTGCCTTAACATGAGTTCATAGATGTAGAGTTGAAAGTCTCAGTATATCAACATTAAAGAAAACCTAAAGAATGCAGCGATATCACATGTGAAGAGATAAGTCGTGTCAATATTTAAATTTTCCAATATTCCTCAGATTGATCTTATAGTTTTAATTAAATTGTATTAAAATTCCAACCTGTTGTGGTATGTAAAATTTAATCAGCTCAGTAAATTTGTTTGGTGTGAAAAGTACAGTAGTGAAAACTTAGAAGAATCTCAAAGTAGCAAAATCGAAGAAATGTGACTTCCCGCCAATATTACGACTTTTAGAAAGCTATTGTATTGAACACAGGGTGGCACGTAAGTAAAATAGAAAAATATGTAACAGAGGGAGAGAAAAGTGGGCAGTAGAGAAACGGCCATGCAGGTAAGGAAAAGTTATAACACCTTATAACACAGATGATGCCATAGAAGAATGGTGAAAGGATCAATTATTCAGTAAGTTTTACTACAATAATTTGCTATTGAGATAAAATTATATTTTTACATCATACCCCCCATATACCAGGGTAGGTGTATCACAGGCCAGGGTAGGTCCCAGGCCTGTTAAGAAGTGGGGCCACGCCACACAGCAGGAGCTGAGTGATGGGCGAGCAAGCGAAGTTTCATCTGTATTTACAGCTGCTCTCCATTAATCACATTACTGCCTGAGCTCCGCCTCCTGTCAGATCAACGGTGGCATTAGATTCTCATAGGAGCACAAATCCTATTGTGAACTACACGTGCAAGGGGTCTAGGTTGCACACTCCTTATGAGAATCTAATGCCTGATGACCTGTCAGTGTCTCCCATTAACCCTAGATGCGATAATCTAGTTGCATGAAAACAAACTCAGGGCTCCCACTGAGTCTACATTATGGTGAGTTGTGTAATTATTTCATTATGTATTACAATGAAATAATAATAGAAATAAAGTGCACAATAAATGTAATGCATTTGAATCATCCCAAAACCATTCCACTCAAAACCTGTCTGTGGAAAAATTATCTTCCGTGAACCAGTCCCCAGTGTCAAAAAGGATGGGGACTGCTGCCATATACAACATCAATTCCAGAGAGAATTTAGACTTAAATATCAAAAATATGATTTAAATTTTAGAAAAAGTTTAGAATGTCTTCATGATCTTATGGTATGGAATGATGTCTTACACATCAAATACTCAACCACAAAGTCTAACCCCAATAAATCTCACTTCATTAAATCTAAGAACTTCTGGACATCAAAAGATATCACAAAACAAATGAATACAACCACAAAATCTTGGGGAAGAGTTTGTCGCAGATAGCAAACAACACATTTATGTCCAGAAAATGCTGAACCTCTTACAAATCAACAAGAAAAAGATAAGCAGGGCAACAGAAGAAATGAGAAAAAACAACAAAAAACTTTTATTAGAGAAGGCATAAATGCCAATAACCACAAGCAGATAACTCCCAGGATATCAGATAGCCAGAAGAAGACAACTATTATCTTTCTCCACTCCCTTAAATTAAAATAAATATAGGAAATCTCTGAAACCACCAAAATGGTGGCAAGACGGTAGACCAATGGGAAAATGTCTCTGACAAAAGTGCAAATTGGTAAGATCACATTGCAAAACAAATTTTTCATTACATGAATTTAAAGCCATCTGTACCTCATAATGTAGGAAATTCATTTCTATTCCCTAAAGAAAATCTTTCACGTGTATACTATCAGCCACATGCAATATATTTATAGCATAATTATTTCAAACAGCACAAAAGTAGAAAAGAACCAAATATTGATTTACAAGAGACTGGATAGTTAGAATCATTTTCATTGAATGGGCTACTACCTAGTAGTGACAAGGAATGAACACCACCCTTCTCCCTAAAACACAGGTGTTCCCGTGTATGCACCATGTGCATGCACATGTGCACAGGGACATCTACAAAAAGAAAGAAATCTACAAAAAGAAATAAAGCAGGTTTCAAAATATACTTCCAATATGTTCTCATTTATATTAAGCTCAAATTCGTGCAAGAGTGTTATCTTTATCTTTAATGAATGATGAATTTATAAATAAAAGCAAGTCAATGTTTACATAAAACCAAGTGAGAGGTCAATTTCATGTGTATGAAAAAATTGAGAGGAATGGGGAAAGGTTGAGGAGGAGCACATGGTAACTATGAAGTTATCTGTAGTGAGCTATTTCTTAAATAGTTTAGAAGGCACTTTAAGTATTACTATTTAAATGATACGATTAATGACACATATACCTGATTACAACATTTAAGGGTATCTATATTTTAACATTTCTTGATACAATTTTTAAGTTGCTCGCTAAGATATTGACCCAATTTTATAAACCTACCAAAATTCTCACCGAGCTACACTGAGTTGTGTACATTTGTTCAGTTGACAAGTTCATTGTAAAAAGAATTATTTTCTCATTTATTTGTTATCAATGACCTTTTAAAATACACTTTCCAGTTACAGGGTATGCAGAGATGCTGTTTTGTGAAATGCATATTCATTTTTTCCCAGTTGCATATTTGTTTCTTATTTAACAATTACAATTTTGAATATATTAAAGTGCTAATGATTTCATTTTCTCTGCCAAGATTCCCTCTCAACTACAGGAAGCAATATCCATTTTTTAAATAGAACTGTTTCTCCTTCTATCCAATTAAGTGATGGTATGTGGATATCAGAGTTATAATTCTTCTGTCTGTACCCACAGGTCTGGTCATGTGAATGAAGATGTGTGGCTGAAGATAAGTACTGCAGAGAAACTGCCAAACATGATTCTAGTTCATGGAAAAGTTGGCATAAAAGAGTGAAGCAGATATGCATGAAAGCGGTGGAAAGGTGGTATAAAGAAAATTAATTCTAGCGCATCTCAGCCCTTGGTTTCAGTTCTCACTTGAGCTAATGTATGATCTATGCATCTTGTTGTTTAGAAATGTACATGAGGAAAGTCATTCTTTGCCTAGGATAGATTGAATTGTTAATTCTTCATCAATCATGAAAAATATTCTGACTAAATACATGCGATGTGAAATATGTAAGTTTTCTATTGTCGGGACTTTATACCTATCTATTCCTCTCCCAATCCCCAGTTTCAACTTTTGGTGTCATGCTTTCATACTTCACCCACTTGCTAAGTCTTTCATAAAGGAATCCCTTTCATGTATAGTTTTCAAGGTTCCAACTTATTCCTGTTGCAGCTCCCACACTGAAAGATGAAATAAGTTTGCAGTCATTTAGAATGAATTATTTGATTTCTTTTTTAGTATTCAATAACACAATGAGCATTTTCCATATCGTTTCCTCCTTACCATTCATTAGCATTATGTGGAGTGGTAGTTGAAGAGAAGGAAGAGATTTCGTCTGAAATTTGTCTCCTGTTCTGATTTGGCTTACTTAGGAGAACCATACTTGGGGAGGGGTGGGGTGCAAGTGTAATATTAGGGATAAGGTAGTATCTTATTTTCATTTGCCTTTAGTATTTTGGTGCCAATTTTGACCTAAGTCATATATCATTTTACCCTCTCAAACTAGCATTCATGCATACAACAAATGTTTAGCGAACTACTGACCAAGGGCCACACTAATTTATCACCGGTTTGTAAATAAAACATTGAAACTCAGCCACATGTACTTTCTATGCATTTTCTAAGTCTACTTTCACACTACAATGGTAAAGTTGCAAAATTGATTATATAAAACAGATAGCACATGGCCACAAAGTCTAAAATATTTGCTATCTGGCTCTGTATAGAAAATTTTTGCCAACTTCTGATGTATTGCAGATATACTAATTTGTATGAATGGCACCATGTATACAGGTCTTTATGTTGCTTTGGAACTTTATGAAAAGAGAACTTTTCTGATCTTTGAAACTCATTTGAAGCTCTTTTTGACCAAATATTCCATTGTTTGACCATTTTATTCTATAATTCAGTATCCTTCTGTTGTACCTTTAGACAACAAATGTTTAAAATGTTTGCAAATGTGCTATTATAAAATGTTTTAATGGACATCCAAACAAGTGCATCTTAATTCATATATTTTATTAAATTTTTCAAAAGTATGAATACTTTGGGGAGTTTTGGTTTCTACTTTAAAATGCATTACATAAAGACTGAAATAGCTTATAAAAACCAAATTCTTTATTATGATTGCTTTTGTCCAATGAAGATGCTTTTATTTTTCTTTTTTCTTTTCCAGTTTACATATTTCTGTGATTTAGACAAACTATTTAAGAACTATGTTTGCATTTTCATAGTATCTTACTTTTGAGAGAAACCTGTATCTCCCATTGTTTTTAATATATTTCCATAATATTGGGCTCCTAACCTGTGGAATTGAGAAAAACAAAGATTAATCCCTACATTTCTCTTTATTAAATATCAGTGTGGAATATTCTAATAAAACTTCATACCTTTTGTTGCAAGTTATCTGAAGCCATGTTTTGGTGCATCACTCCCTATTTTTTATGCTCAGATATCTGTCATTATTTCAATAAATTTTTTAGACCACATGAAATCAATGGTGAAATCTACTGCTGCTCCGTATGTATGGCCTGAGCATTTCTTTTCCGTTCTATGAATTCAGTTGAGCATTAAAAGCTTATTCATTTCTTGGGAACTTTCACAAATGTTACAAACTTTCATATTTTTCAAATTTACTTTCTACTCTTGGTGTTATGTTCACATCAACCCAGCCCTAAAATGAGCTTCACACTTTCCTAACTTTCCCTGCCTTCATATCTGTGGAATATTTTCAATCCTAATGATAGTAGATAGGCGGTTTAAGGTGTTATATTTTCAAATCTCATGCAAAACATTTTCTAACCTTAGGAAAAGGAGTTTATAGTTAAATTGTTGCTGCAGAATTCATAAGCTGAATAGACTCTCTGAAGGTCAAATAATATGAACAGAAAATAAACATGCTGCTTCTCATTTTTCCTAGACAGTTTAAAATTATTTATAGTGTAGTCCATTTTAATACAATTTATGCCTTATCAGCTTTTAATATTTCAATAAAGCACATAAATGAATCCTGTAGCACTGATATTTTAAAAGGTTAAACTCTAGCTGAATGGTATAGTCTATTTGTGCTGCTGTAACAAAATATCACAGACTGGGAATTTTGTAAATAACAGGAGTTTGTTATCTCACAGTTCTGGAAGCTGGGAAGTCCAAGATGCAGGTTGCTTTATGCTTTCAAGATGAAATTCTGATGCTATATCCTCTGAAGGGGGTGAACTCTATGTCCTTACATGGCAGAAGGGGAAAGAGCAAAAGGGGACAGACTCTCCCCACAAAGTCCTTTTATAGGAGTCCTAATACAATTCATGAAGGCAGAACCCTCTTAAGCCAATTACCTCCCAGAGACTTCAACTTCCAATAACATCACCTTGGTGATTAGGTTTCAACATCTGAGTCTTGGAGGGAACACATTCAAATCATAGCCCTCACTCCAACTTTCTATTATTTGTCATTCCCAAATCATAACTGTAAAACAAAGAGAGGTATTTTCCGTTAAAGTTGTTGACTAAATATATTTTATGATGAAAATAGTAGCATGGATTTACACCAGAAAACACTTGTCCAAACTTCCCTTCATAGGACTGAAGGAATTTGACACAATATATTTCATGAACTTTGTATCCTGTCTCAGGAAAAGTTAGAAAGTAATGAATTGTGACTGTTCAGTTTTTTTTCCAAACTAAATGCCACAAAATTCTGTGTGCACCACTCTAAGAAATGTAGATTTCGCTTTGCAGATATACAGGGAGCAGGCAATGTTTGCGTAATTTCTGTGAGAAATCTTAGACCATAAATTTTGTACTGGTGTGCTGCTGGATCTTCCATCTTGCTACTAAAGAACAATACTGCCCCTGCTCATTTAACAGGCTTCCAGTGAGGAATGAACCTCGACAGTCATTTTGTCCAAAGATAGGTTATTAAAAAAGCCACACTACTCCCTATATGAAGCTGAATTTAAGTTGTGAAAAATATGCATTTTGCACATTTTGATTAACCTTCAAAGAGTTGCAGTGAGGATGGGAGGTCTCCGTAGTCTTGAATACTTGAAGAAGAGCTCTCATAAGCCAAGGACTGAAATGACTATTATGAAATGAAATATGCCTGTTTGGTAGTATTGTCTTGAGAAAGGAATAGGCAGACAGTAGTAAAATATTTTTTTTACTGCACTCATAACTTATGTTAAAATCACAAAATGAATCTGTCCCAGAAAATTAAATCCACTTTGGTCTGGTCAAGTTCTTATTTCGTAAGGTAAACATAATAATATAACTTGTGTAACCCCATAAATAGGTGTTGTTTTATTGTTATTATTTTTTAAGATAGTGTCTCGCTCTGTCATCCAAGCTGGAGTGCAGTGATCATGGCTCACTTGTATCTAACTAAAATTCAAAAGATAATTATTGCTATGGTCTGAATGTTGTTATGTCCTCCCAAAATTCAGATGTTGAAATCTAATCATCAAAGTGATAGTTTTAGTGGCTGGAGTTTTTGGGGGGTGTTTTAATTAGGAAAGCTAAGCCCAAATGAATGGAATTAGTGCCTTTATTTAAAAAGGAAAAAGGCCTCAGGGAGCTGCCTTGCCCCTTCCACTGTATGAGGACCCAGCAAGAAGGTAGCCTTCTATGAACCAGGAAGCAGGCCCTTACCACACACCACATCTGCCTGCTCCTTGACCTTAGACATGCCAGTCTACGGAACTGTAAGAAATAAATTTCTGTTGTTTATAAACCATGCAGTTTATGGTATTTTATTATAGCAGCCTAAATGGATTGCAACAGTTTTCATTATGACATTAAAAAGGATGTATAAACAACAAGTATGGTAAATGTAAAACTTTACTTTCCTCACATGAATCATTAATTTTATCTATTTTAATTTGCCTTAAGCTTACTTTTACTTGATTATTTTAGAAAGATCTTGGGAATGTTTACAAATAGTACTGAAATTATTATTAAGCATTTGCTAAGCCCTATTTCAGTGTAGATTTTTTTTGCAAATTTTATAATTACTAAAATATCTCTTCTATCACTGCTAAATATAAATATAGCTATTAATTTCTTTATAATTTTGCACATTTTTAGATGATATGTTCTTTTATCTCTCTTTTACAATTTTCTGTTATTTCAATGTTGAAATATTAAACGGTACTATACGTTAGTGTTTTGAAAGCTCCTAGCTAAATTACGGTTGTAGTTCCAAATAAGCCAGCAACCCTGCCCTAAGGGCAAATGAAGGGGTGTTGGACTTGAGTGTTTATAGTATGCTTTCCTGGGACCCTCCTTTTACTTGGCAGATGACCTCATGTTTAGTTTCCTGACACATGACTATGGCCAGGTGTCCCCCACACTGAAAACTTATTTATACTGGCAGACACCTTGTGGCTTTTGTCTGACCCATGTCCAGTTTATGCCTACCTGACCAAGCTCTGGCATGGGGACCCTGACCTTGTCTGCCCCTCCACCTCACATCTAGGGAAAACTCCACCTAGGCTAGCCCCTGGTTCTTCAGATAAAAGGTGTAAATTCCATATACCATCACAATAGGAAGCAAGTTCAAAGGTTTTTACTTACAGATCCTGGGCAAGGTGGGCATATTTAGTCATGGGGACACTCCTGTGCCACAGGTCACACAAGGCAAGAATGAAGAGTCAGCAGAGAGAGAAAGAGTCCCATGGCAATTAGCAGTATAGATAAGGGTTAGAGTGTGGGTCATTTTATGTTTGAGGGCTGGCTGAATGTTCCATTTAAAGTGAGTGATGGGAATACAAAGAACCCAGTCGGCTAGATGGGAGAGATGCCTCTAATTTCTTAGCCCTGGCCACCGGCTTGAGCTATTTGGGTGTGGTATAGAACTGGAAAGTGTGTCAAGGGTGACTGACCCTTGTTTCTGGTATGAGATAGTTAAAGTTGTATTTGAAATGGATATAAAAGCAACATAAAATTATAAGAATTCACTACAGTCAGGTGCTATTTTATTTCCATTGATTTATTTATTTTGTTAAAAATATTTTTATTTTATTGAACCTGTCGTATGTGGTAGGCACTGGAAATACAGAAATAATTAAAAAAAGAGAAAAGTCTCTGTTTCATGAAGCTTAAATGACATGGGGAACACACTCAATAAAATCACAGCTATTATAATGTGTGCATCAGGCTCTGCCTTCCTTGCAGTTTCAACAACATGAATGTAAGTGGTTGTGATGATTAACTTTGTGTCAGCTTGGCTGAGTAGAGATGTGAAGTCAAGAATTATTCTGGGTTTCTTTAAGCATGTTTTTGGATGAGATTAATGTTTAAATCAGTAGACTTTGAGTAAAGCAGATGGCCCTCCCTAAATTGAGTGGGCCTCATCCAATCAGTTGAAGGCCTGGATAAAACAAAGACTGACCTTAAAATCCTGCAATATTGGGTCTTCCCAAATCTCCAGCCTGCTGGCCCACCCTGCAGAAATAAGGTACTATTTTAAATAATTAATAGTCAACATTTCTTTAATCCTTACACAACTCGATTATTAAAAAATGGGTTATCATAAGATAAATACATTGCCCAAGATAGTAAAGGTGAAAAGCAGAAATGTCACCTGGGAATGAAACCCAGAAATTCTCTTCAGCACATGTACTCTTAATGATTACAATTCCAGCAAGCTGTTCCAGGGTTATCAACTACAAATCAGGTGAAATTCAAATCCTCCCAAATCTTAACACTACAATATGTTATTTAAAGAAAAATATGTCACTGGCTAGTAAATCTTGCCATTTGCAAGTATTTATGAAATCGAAAGGAAGTTGCTGTCCCTGCCTTGTGTCTATCAGCACCACCTAATTAATGTTCTAAATTTTGATACAGTCATTGTATTGGCTACAGCTAATTATTGGTTCAATTGAGGAGGCCATCGTTAGCCATTAGTACACGAGAGTAATGAACACAGAATCAGCAAACCAAAGGCTGGCATTCATGGGAGAAGGCATTTTCCGAGTTTTTCTGATTCAAACTCTAGAAAGTTTACACGGCTAAACCAGATAATAAATTATATTGGACTGAATATTCTCAAGAATTTGTTTCAATTTTTGAGCACTTGTATAGTATTACAATCAAGTTAGGAAATAAAGTTTTCTGTTTGAAATCTTAACTAAAGAAGAGACAAAGTTTACTTACATATAAACCATTGCATGATAGAGCCTTGGAAAAAAAAGTTCAATTTCAGGTTAAATTCTGAGACATCTGAATAATGCATTTATGCGCTCATTAGACATATAAATAAACCGCATTGTTTAAAGTCCAGAGTATTACCTCCTTTTGGACTAAATTCTCCACTTAGCAAGACCAGAGGTACATCTCAAATAAAATTTTTCTCTAAGGTTTCACAATTAATTAATGATGTTCACATTACCATCTTCTAGTATGACAAGTTGGTAAAGATGTAAGAAATATGTGCTGCTTTGGTTGGGGTCACTACAGAGGCAGACTCTGGGATAAAAAATTGAATGCAGATATAGCTTATTTTGGAGTAAACATAAATAAGAAAGCAAGGTACCAGGCGCGGTGGCTCACACCTATAATCCCAGCACTTTGGGAGGCCAAGGCAGATGGATCACAAGGTCAAGAGATCGAGACCATCCTGGCGAACATGGTGAAACCTTGTCTCTACTAAAAATACAAAAATTAGCTGAGCGTGGTTGTGGACATCTGTAATCCCAGCTACTCGGGAGGCTGAGGCAGGAGAATCACCTGAACCTGGAAGGTAGAGGTTGCAGTGAGCTGAGATGGCACCACTGCACTCCATCCTGGGCAACGGTGAGACTGTCTCAAAAAACAAACAAACAAACAAACAAACAAACAAAAAACAGTAAGGGGGTTAAAAGCAAAGGAAAAAAAGCCACTGAAAGGTGTTTTACTAATCTTGTTGCCACTGTTGGCAGTGGAAGCTTAGTCTCTCAGGAGAACTCGTTCAAACAGTGAAGAAAATGCCACAAAGTAATCCCAATAGAGGGGTAAAAATCAGATACATTTATTCATGTGGTGCCTCTCGAGAAGGACAATTCTGAACACCATAATCCCTTAATGTTGAAATCCAGAAACATGAAAATCCCTGAAGTCCAAAGTTCTTAATGTTTAAACTCCTGAAAATCACAATTTTGGAAGATGAATATTGAAATCCTGAACGCCAAAATTTGGGGGAAGGGACTAATGGGTTTTCATTTGTATGCAGGATAGTTGCATTAGTTTAGGTACATGGTGTTAGGCAGAAATATTTCCTTGTTATTGTCTTTATTTGGAAATTAAGTATGGTTTTAAAAGATTTGTATGGGTGCCACGTTGACGAGGGATGGACTTGTGGACTTAAAATTAAGTGTCAACTTGACTGAATGAAGGTAATATCCAGAAACCTGGTAAAGCATTATTATGTGCATGTCTGTGAGGGTGTTTCCAGGGGAGATGAGTGTGTGAGTCTGAGTGGATGAGCGGGGATCTGCCCTCAACATTGATGCGCACCTTCTAATCAGATGGGGGTCCAAGGAGAATGAATACAGAAGGCAAATTATTCTTTCTTTGAGGGCTGGGACACACTCTACTCCTGCTACTTTGGAATCAGAACTCCAGACTCGCCAGCCTTTGGACTCCAGAACTTGCACAAACAACCCTCCAGATCCCAAGGCTTTCTCCCTCGGTATGAGAGTTATACTATCGACATTCCTGGAGCTGAGGGCTTCAGACTTGGCTATCAGCATCCCAGGGACCCCAGCTTGCAGATGGCCTATCATGGGACTTAGGCATCCTCATCACATGAGCCAATTCCCCTAATAAATTCCCCCACCTATATCTAAACATATATCTTTTTTGTTTCTGTCTTTCTGGAGAACCTTGACTAATACAGATTTGGTATCAGGGAAGCCAAATATTTCTTCTTACTTTATTATTTACAACACAATGGAAGAGATCTGTGAAATTGTTTCTTCATAAAAAGGCTATGATAAGTTAAGTATATGAGGCTACTTAATGGTGAAAGATAATAATTCAAAACCCAATTGTTTTTAAAATGCCCTGAAAGCAGAAAATCATTTAATTGCAATGGTCCAGCAATAACCAAATTTTTACACAGACAGCATGTACTTGCAAACTTTCTAGAAAACAACCACTCTCCAAATGAAAGTGCAATGAGTGTTTTGAAGATCATAGAAGTGAAAACATAGATGAAAAATGCAAGACATTTTCCCTGACAAATGATTAAATCATGCACAAGTTCTGGGCCTTCGCATATCGCACCAATTCTCTATGCTATGTATTTCACATTTGCATGATTTCCAATACTGGAGGTGTACATCATGTACAGACATTCAGAGATGTATATTGTAACACTATTCAATATAGTCAAGATATGGAATCAACGTAAGTGTCCATTAACAGATGAGTAGATTAAATTGATAAAGAAAATGTATGTATACACAATGGAATACGATTTAGTCATAAAAAGAATAAAATTCTGTTATTTGTGGCAAAAATGGATGAGCTTGGAGAACACTATGCTAAGTGATATAAGCCTGGCACAGAAAAATAAATACTGCCTGTTCTCACTCATATAAGGAAACTTAAAAAAAGTTGATCTCAAGGAAGTACAGAATAGAATAATAGTTACTAGAGGTGGAGAAATATGGGGGTGGGAGGGAGGAATGGTTAAATATTGGTTAATGGATATAGAAGTACAGCTAAATAAGAGGAATGAGTTATAATAAGTTCTAATGTTCTACAGCACTAAGGGGTGACTATAATTAACAGCAATTTATTATACATTTTCAAACAATTGGAGGAGTGGGATTTGAGTGTCCCTTGCCAACATTTGGTCATGTTTGTCATTAAAGTGGTCATTACGGCTTTAATATGCATTATCCTGTTAACTAATGCATGGAGCTTTTTATTTTTGGTGTTTGCATATTGGCTTTTTAACAGGATCTAAGTCTTTTACCCCGTTTGCTTTTTAAAATTGATTGTGATTCAACACCCTTGCTAAAATAACACATTAGTTCAAAGAGATGTTTCTAGATTCTGTGTGATTTTCTATACAAAATGCTGTTGTCTTTGAAAAAGGAGAATTTTACTGCTTCCTTTCTAAAATACTTTAAGATTCTTACTTGTTTCCAGAAACAATTGTGAGGGAGGCTTTTGTGTGCTGAACCTAGAAGTGTCATACAGAAATTTTGCTCATATTTCTCAGTTCAGAAACACTCCTGATCCTATAGAACTGTACCTCCCTGAGGTAAACAAAAGAAATTCCATCCGTGAGCAATTCCCTTCATCCTGTGGCCATGGAATTCCATGCTGCCTCTGATCCTCCCTTCCTGACCATGTGACTTTTGAAATTCAGATTTGCTCCCAATAATTGCCTGAATAAAAACTTTGGAATAAAACAAGATATAACTTTTTGTAAAAATATAATCTCCTCCTGATTTTGCTTCTCTTGTTGATGCCTGGATGCCACATATTTTGCAGAATTTTAATAAATTAATTTATAATATATAAAATAAATCAGTCTAATACATTGCTATTTTTTGAAGTAGTTCTGCAAACAACATTAATAGATGTACTTAAGAAATTATCAGTTTAATGCCTGCTACCTAAAATTTTTTCAGAGGGTCTAGCTGGACTCTTGACTTACAAAAAAAAAACTGTCAAATTTATGGTGACTTCTACACTTGCCTGTGTTAAGAGATTTTTGTTGTTGTTTGTTTTTTTAAAAAAACAATTTATTAACATATCCAGGTCCACAAATCTGTCCATTCCATATATGCTAGAATTTAGATATGTTAATACATGTTCTGCAATTTATGGGAAATATTTCCAGAACTCTCTAAGTCTGACATAACTGAAATGTACATATGCATATCATTACCGTTTTAAAATGTTTGAAACTGATATTTGCCTTCTCATCTATATTAAGTTCTATAATTTTGGCCTTATAAAGATTTCATTGTAACTTCCTTTTTTTTTCCTGCACAAACTGTTTTTCTCTTTTTGACTCTCACCTTACCTAGTTTTCAATTTTTTCCCAGTTTCACTTTGAGACACCTGATCCTATGTAAATTATGAGATCCCCCCATCCACCTTTATGGAGTGTTCTGTTGCTTCTTGATTGAAAATAATTACATCTTCTGAAGCCTGAAAACTCATGAGGTCACCCATCTACCTTTATGGTGTGTTCTGTTGTTTCTTCGTTGAAAATAATTATATTTTCTTAAGCCTGAGCACTCAATTACATTCATTTATGCATTCTAAAAAATAGCCTAATTAGTTAACTTATAGAGTGGGCAGGCAAATTTACTAAAGAACTGTTAATGCTAACTTCTCTCTGCTTGGCAACTTATACATACATATATACACATACACATACACACATGTATACACACATATGCACATATATATACATGTACATACATATACACACAGGTATATATACATCTATGTTTATATATATGTATATAGGTTACAGTCATGTGAGCAATGACATGTAAGCATACATAATAAGAAAGAAGAAGGCAATGAAACCTGAGAGCTCACTCCCAATTGAGCCTTTCAACTAAACACATCTTCTAGAAAATAATATTTGTGCCTCCCTCTATCTCTCTGCTTCTTCCACATGGGAATTCCAACAAAAGATTCTCATTTCACAGAGTGTCTGATTTTACATGTATTGCTTTAATTTTGACATGAGGCATGAAAAAGTATTATTATGTTCATTTTGGACAATTTGCTTTCCTGGGAGAAAGAATAATATAATTATGAAATTTTTATGTTTTGGGCAGCCTGAAATAAAGGTAAAATCTGGTAAGAGTCTTGAAAAAATTAAGAAAAAAGTACATATTTTTAAATAAAAAGTGAATTAAAATATAGATCATAGCTCTCCTTAAATGTATTCTCTCTTACGTAGTTTTTTTTTAATATCAAAGTTTAATCTGGCAATAGGATTAGCTTAGTGATTTTAAACTGGGTCCTCGTGAAACTTAGAATGTGGCAGAAGTGCATCAAACATTTCACTTTTTTTTGCATTTCAGATGAAATTGAACTACATCAATTAATTACTTAATTAACCAATTGCAGAATAACACATACACACATATAAGCCTATAGGATAGACTGCAGAGAAAAGGCAACCTAGTGCATATGGTTTTTACAAATGTGTCCTTATTTTTGGAAGTAGAGATGTGAAAATTTTCCTTTTAAAAAATCAGACCTGCAAATCTGCTCAGTGAAAATTGTACAAGCAAGCATACTGTTGTCAATACACATGTAACATACTTACATAAATTTTAGGCACATGAATCTACTCTATTGTTCTTTATGTCATCAAAGCAAAATACAAGGTTGCAAAATAACACATTACCTGATGATTAAATCACATAGTAGTTTTAATATTAAAAGCTAACTATTCTTCTCACCTAACACTCAATTGGTGAAAAAATAAATAGCAGCCATTATTTGAGAGCTAAGGATTCTAGCATGTTTTAAAAATAAAAACTTACCGTTATTCTTCAAACTTCCAAATGTTTTGAGTTGAAGTGTCTTTTGAAAGTGTGAAGAGAACTGGGAGGAAGGGAAACTGAGACAGAAAGAAATAGATAGAGACCCAGAGAGACGGCAAGAGAGAGATTAGTATCATTTTTAGCTTTATCTGTATAAGTAAAAATTTTCTCACTTCTATGCAACAGAAGAAAATAAAAAAACAGGTCAGTTCCTGAGGCCGACATCACACTACAAATAATGGCCATGTATATGGGTTTAAGATGGGTATTGCTGCCTAAAAGATGTGTTCACTTCTCCAGGTCTCTGGGATTTTTTCTTAAGAGAGCTATGTATGCAGACAACAATGGCAGAATGGGGTTTCAAAGAACAACAGTGAAAATACTTAATACTCACCAACTTTAAGGCATTTAAAAAAGAAAAAGAAGCTAAATTGTAAGCCCTTAGGAGTGTCTTCATATTCAGACCCCTTAGAAACTCTGGAGCCGTCTGTAAACTGAACTATCAACATAGAAAAATTTTGAGAGCCTGTCTCAGACACTCAGGGAATGACTCTTGTCTGGTCTTGCCCAAGTGTTTATAACATTGGAGTGTAAAGTAAAATAAAATTCTTAGTTCTCAGTGCCTATGACCACTAGGAAAACAGTGTGCAATCGGTATCTCAGATTCTGCTCAATTAAGCTTGCAACTTCTCATAGATTGGGGCTAGGAGAGATGGAAGGTAAATGTGAAATAATGGAAGTTGAACAGAAGATAAGGTCTCTATATGACCATACCTTCAAACTTTTGAGTGCGTCAAAAGCTTCACTTTTTTTTTCTTTTTTGTTCTTTCCATGTCTTCTGGTGAAAAGCTTCACTTTTCTTACTGATTTCTTGAATTTAATTTGTATTAAAAGTACACGTTTACAATGATAAATCTAGATAGTATTAGAATGCTAATAAAAACAAAACGGCATCTGCTTCTTCACCTCAGACAAAGATTCTCCCTGATTTCACTCTAGCCAGACTCCTCTGATCCTAGTTCTTGAATAGACTTGTCAACTTTGGTCTAGAAAGACTTGAACACACACTGACACTATTTCTAAGCTCAAAACCACATCCCTAGGATGACAGTAGCCCCCACTGAAAGTGCTTGACTGAAAACAACAACAACAACAAATCTCAGGGCTGCCAAAAGAATTCAGCTTGTTCCAGCCCTCCCCTGAACACAGGCCGCTGTCTTCCAGTCCCTGTGAGAGTACAGAGCCTGAATTCTGTATGTCCCAGTTCGCAAACCCAGATGAGTTCACATGGACCCAACACCCCTTCCTGCGTTTTGTAATTTTTCACTTCCAATTCTCTTATCTCCCTTTAATACAACCAGTCACTCCTATACAATTCAAAGCTGAGTTCCGTTCATGCTGGATTCTTTTCCCTATTGCAATAAGACATTACTGTTTAAAATCTGTTCTTGCCACCTTACTTAGTGCCTGGCAGCGTTTATCTCTGACACTTCTCTTCACAAGTTTTACTTTCCGGAGAAAATTATTTTCAATTATGTTACTTATTTATCATGGTACTTACTTTTGTTCTTCTAAATACCTGCTTCTATTGATATTTCTCAATATATACATTTTATGTTATATTTTTAATGGAAAAATGGGTGTTTCACCTATTTATATCACAGCATTTATCTCACACACACACACACACACACACACTTCTGCTCATTAATCTCAAAACCACAGGACTAACAAAATTTTGGATTAAATCGGTATTCTTTGTTTATAGTCTCATAAATATTGTTGAGCCATAATATATTTCATAACTAAATGTTCTTTCTATGACATATTTTCCCCCTACAGTTAATAATTTCTTCCTTCCTTCCTTCCTTCCTTCCTTCCTTCCTTCCTTCCTTCCTTCCTTCCTTCCTTCCTTCCTTCCTTTCTTTCTTTCTCTCTTTCTTTCTCTCTTTCTTTCTCTCTTTCTTTCTTCTTTTTTTTTTTTTTTGGAGATGGAGTCTAGCTCTGTCGCCCAGGCTGGAGTGCAGTGGCACAATCACAGCTCACTGCAACCTCCGCCTCCTGGGTTTAAGCGATTCTCCTGCCTCAGCCTCCTGAGTAGCTGGGATTACAGGCATGTGCCACCATGCCCGCCTAATTTGTTTTGTATTTTTAGTAGAGATGGGTTTTCATCATGTTGGTCAGGCTGGTCTCAAACTCCTGACCTCATGATCCACCCGCCTTGGCCTCCCAAAGTGCTGGGATTACAGGCATGAGCCACCACGCCCGGCCAATAATTTCTTTAAAAAAATTATTTGCTTACTTTGTAAGTACTTGTCACTAATTTGCTCCCAAACTCTTAAGTCATGAATCTCCTTTAAATATGAAAATCAGTTTTACTTTTGTGCACGTGGCACGTGTCCTAGGAATGCATTGTCCTTCTGCTCTTATCCATACTGATTGGTCTCTAGGCTGTCCTAGCAATATCTTTTTTTTTTCTCTCCTTTATCAGATCTTCTGTTACCTGGACACTTGTCTTTCAGATTCTTGGACCATTCCTCCATTTTAATGCAACACTTCCTCCAGTTGCTTCTTATGGTTCTGGGGAGGTATCTTTAAGGCCCATTAAATATATCTAAAGACTTTTAAGGATTAATATCATGAGTGTTCTAGTGGTACTCAAACTTAGCCTATGTAAATTCAGATCCAGGATCTATTAATCTGTTATTTGGGGATATTCTATTTTTTTCAAAAGCATTGTCACCCTAGAAAATTTCCACAGTTCCATTTGTTGAAGGTGGCTATCCCCAGGTGTATACTTTTCAATGTGCTACAGGAACTTAAACAGAGGGACTTGGCTTTATTATGAAACAATTCTAATCTGTGAATGGGCTGAGAGTTAACAAATGAGTGAGACCTCATTAATTTCTATTGTGGTGATTCAGATAATCTAAACCAGAGTAAATTCTGTTACACAGGTCAAGTAACATTTTAGTAGTTGGCTTATTAATTTTATTGCAGTGATCAATGAATCATCATCACAGATTTCGGTAACCCGAAACATTTTTCTTACCAATTTTTTCTGCCACTTATTTATAGAATAAGTTGATGTAATTTAAATATATTGTATAAGTATAAATATTAAGATATTTAATATGCAAATATATATGTTGTACCAGGTATTTTATGGTAGGACAAAGCATATTTTTGGACTGTATTAGGACCTCTTATGATATAATAGGCCAGGAATGTTTTATTGTGTTAATGCATGTACATGGAAATAATTATCTATTGCTATGGTGAAAGATAAAGCAATGATTTTCTTATTTGGTAGATTCTGGTATTAGAAAAACAGCTATGAAAGTACTTCAGTTCATGTAAAGAAGCAATATACAAAAAAGGTTTTATTAATACAATATAACTACAAATACTGATTGTTTTTACTTTTTGCTTAAATCAAATTTTCAAAAAAATTACTTTCATTTTTCCTTGACCATGGAATATAATTTTTTTCATATATATGTAACTTCTGCTTATCATTTGTACAGAAACACATAATTGTTTCTGAAAACAATTCTAAAACTAAAAACATTGAAATAAAATGTACATGTAATTATGTAAGTCTTATGAATACATAATAGATAACTTGTTGTTTTTAATACCTAATTTCCATGGCAACTTCTTCATCACGTTATGTATGGTTCTTTAGAGATTTAAAAAAATCCTTGCAGAAAACTGCAATATTTTAAGGTTTTATAATTCCATGAGGTAAAAATATGTTACTGCAAACTACCAGAATTTAAAATTACATTTAGCCTAATGTTTATAAATATTTAGTATCTACTAAAAGTAAATTTTCTTTCAAAAACATGCAGACATTCATTTTAGCAGCTCCTTTTCATCTTAGACATAAAATATGACCAATTATGTAATTGTAATAACAAAATAAGTTGCTGCACTTTTCCAGAATTCATTTTTGTTTTCTGAAAACGAGCTGGAATACTACCTGGGATTTAAGCTACATACTATTTGAGACTTAGTTTATTTTATTTGTGAAATGAGGAGGTGTTCTAGCAATTTATCTTTAACATATTTAACCACCCACTTGTCCTATTAATCTGGGCAAATCATTAAACTCCTCCAAGTTGATTACATTATATATAAAATAAAAGGACAATGTGAGCAAACATTCCAGCGTATTTTATGAATTAAGTGTTCTTCCAGATTGTAGACAGCATTTTCTCTCCCTAGATGACTATTACCTGCTGGGAGGTAATTGAATCATGGGGGCAGGTCTTTCCCATGCTGTTCTCCTGATAGCGTATGAGTCCCAGGAGATCTGATGGTTTTAAAAATGGAAATTTCCCTACACAATCTCGCTCTTTGCCTGCCGCCATCCACGTAAGATGTGAGGCTTCCCCAGTCACGTGGAACTGTGAGCTCTCCATTAAATCTGATTCCTTTGTAAATTGCATGGTCTCAGGTGTGTCTTTATCAGCAACCTGAAAATAGACTAATACAGTAAATTGGTACCAGTAGAGTGGGGCGCTACTGAAAGGATGCCTGAAAAAGTGAAAGTGACTTTGGAACTGAGTAACAGGCAGAGGTTGGAACAGTTTGGAGGGGTCAGAAGAAGACTGGAAAAAGTGGGAAAGTTTGGAACTTCCTGGAGACTTGCTGAATGGCTTTGCCGAAAATGCTGATAGCTATATGAACAATAAAGCCCAGGCTGAGCAGGTCTCTGATTCAAATGAGGAACTTGCTGGGAATAGGAGCAAAGGTGACCTTTGTTATGTTTTAGCAAAGACTCTGCGTGCATTTTGCCTCTGCCTTAGAGTTTTGTGGAATTTTGAACTTGAGAGAGATGATTTAGGGTATCTGGCGAAAGAAATCTCTAAGCAGCAGAATATTCAAGATGTGACTT
This sequence comes from Theropithecus gelada, assembly GCF_003255815.1. Classification (NCBI taxonomy): domain Eukaryota; kingdom Metazoa; phylum Chordata; class Mammalia; order Primates; family Cercopithecidae; genus Theropithecus; species Theropithecus gelada. The sequence goes on along the minus strand of NC_037672.1, from coordinate 164,571,272 downwards.
GGGTGCTGTTAAAGGCACTTAGTTTTATAAAGGAAGGAGAGCATAAAAGTTTGGAAAATTTGCAGCTGGACAATGTGTTACCAAAAAAATTCCATTTTCTAAGGAAAAATTCAAGCCAGCTGCAGATGTTTGCATAAGTAACATAAGTAACAAGGAGCTGAATGTTAATCCCCAAGACAGTGGGGAAAATGTCTTCTGTGCATGCCAGAGGACTTCACAGCAGCCCTTCCCATCACAGGCCCAGAGGTCTAGCAGAAAGAAAGGGGTATTATGGGCTGGCCCAGGGTCCCAGTACTGTGTGCAGCTTATGGACTTGGTGTCCTGCATCCCAGCCATTCTAGCCATGGCTGAAAGGGGCCAATGTAGAGCTTGAGCTGTGACTTCAGAGGGTGCAAGCCCCAAGTCTTGGCAGCGTCCATGTGGTGTTGAGCCTGTGAGTCCACAGAAGTCAAGAATTGACTTTTGGGAACCTCCATCTAGATTTCATAGGATGTATGAAAATGCTTGGATGCCCAGGCAGAAGTTTGCTGCAGGGGTGGGGCCTTGATGGAGAACCTCTGCTAGGGCAGTGCAGAAGGGAAATGTGGAGTCTGAGCCCCCACACAGAGTCACTACTGGGGTACGGCCTATTGGAGCTGTGAGAAGAGGGCCACCATCCTCTTGACCCCAGAAAGGTAGAGCCACTGACAGCTTGCACCGTGCACCTGGAAAAGCCACAGACATTCAATGCCAGCCTGTGAAACAGTCAGGAGGGAGGCTGTACCCTGCAAAGCCAGAGGGATAGAGATGCCCAAGGCCATGGGAACCCACCTCTTGCATCGGCATGACCTGGATGTGAGAAATAGAGTCAAAGGAGATGATTTTGGAGCTTTAAGATTTGGCTGCTCTGCTGGATTTCAGATTTGCATGGGGTCTGTAGCCCCTTTGTTATGGCCAACTTCTCCCATTTGGAATGGCTGTATTTACCCAATGCCTGTATCTCCATTGTATCTAGGAAGTAACTAACTTGTTTTTGATTTTACAGGCTCATATACAGAAAGGACCTGCCTTGTCTTGGATGAGACTTTGGACTCTGGATTTTTGAGTTAATGCTGAAATGAGTTAAGACCTTGGGGGACTTTTGGGAAGGCATAATTGTTTTGAAATACGAGTACATGAGACTTGGGAGGGCCCCGGGGTGAAATGACATGGTTTGGATGTGTCCCCACCCAAATCTCATCTTTAATTCCCAGGTGTTGTGGGAGGGGGACTTGGTGGGAGGTAATTGGATCATGGGGGCAGGTGTTTCCATGCTGTTCTTGTGATAGTGAATAAGTCTCAGGAAATCTGATGGCTGTAAAAATTGGAATTTCCCTACACATGGTGTCTCTTTGCCTGCCACCATCCACATAAGATATGACTTGCTCCTCCTTGCCTTCTGTAATGATTGTGAGGCTTCCTCAGCCACGTGGAACTGTGAGTTCTCCGATCTCTTTCCTTTGTAAATTTCTCATAAATAAAGATATGTCTTTATCAGCAGTGTGAAAATGGACTAATACGTCAACAGTGATATCAGATAATATGGTGGAAGCAGGAAGTGCCAGGAATCTGTCTCCCCATGTAAGTAACAATTGTATGGCAAAAATTATCTGAAGTGATTATTTTGAAACTCTGAACTCTATTTAAGTCTATTTTTTTCTCAAGCACGGATGTTGTATTATCTGCAGTAGACCATATATTAGATAAAAAACAAGTCTGTGTACATTTTAAAAGGTATACATCATGTAATGTATCTTCTCTGACCACAAGGTGACAATCTTTAAAAGAAATAACAGGAGAAAAGCTGGAAAAATATGTGGATATTTACACACTCATACAATCAATGTATTAAAGAAGAAAGCATGTGTGAAATTCTAATATATTCAGAATGAATGAAATTGAAAACACAACACCTCAGAATTTATGGGATGCAGTGCAAGCTTTGCTCAGAGAGAAATTTATAGCTATAAATTCCTACATTTGAAAAGAAGAAACTCTCAAATTAATAACCTAATTTGTACCTTAAAAATCTAGAGAATAAAAGCACACTGAAACCAACACTAGCGGGAGAAAGGAAGTGATAAAGGTTAGAGAATAGAGAAATAAAGAAAATTCATGAAACTAAAATTTGGTTCTTTGTAAAGATTGACAAAATTGACAAATCTTTGGCTACCTTGACAATGAAGAATTAGAGAATATTCACATAACTAAAATCAGAAATGAAAACAGGAACATTACTACTGAACTTATAAAGATTAAGAGGATTATAAGGGAAGACTATGAAGGTTGACACATTATATAACCTAGAAGAACCGGAAAAATCCCTTGAAACATGCAAATTATTTAAAATAGCACAGCAAGAAATACAAAATATATCAAAAAAAAACAAGTAAAGAAATTAAATAAGTTATCAAAAATCTCTCATAGAATGTGTGTCCTGGACTAATTTCATCAGTAAATTCTACCAAACATTTAAATAATTAACACTGATATTTCTTAAACTCTTCCACAAAAATTGAGGAGAAGAAAACAGTTCCAAACTAATGCTATGAGGCCAGAATTATCATGATACTAAAGACAGATAAAAGTATCATAAGAATATTAAAGACTAGCCAGGCATGGTGGCTCACGCCTGTAATCATAGCACTTTGGAAAGCTGAGGTGGGTGGATCATGAGGTCAGGAGATCAAGAACATCCCGGCTAACATGATGAAACCTGTCTCTACTAAATATATAAAAAAATCAGCTGGGCATGGTGGCACATGCCTGTAGTCCCAGCTACTTGGGAGGCTGAGGCAGGAGAATTGCTTGAACCTGGGAGGCAGTGGTTGCAGTAAGCTGAGATCATGGCACTGCACTCCAGCCTGGACAACAGAGTGAAACTCCATCTCAAAAAAAAAAAAAAAAAAAAAAGAATATTAATGACCAATATCCCTTTTAAAAATATAGATTAAAAAATCCTTAAGAAAATATTACCAAACAAATCAAGAGCATTTGATATTCTTTCTTTCATTTTGACCTTGGAAAATCTGATGCTTATGTGTCTTAGGGATGATCATCTTTCATAGAATCTTTCAGGGGTTCTCTGTATTTCCTGAATTTGACTCTTGGTCTCTCTAGCAATGTTGGGAATGTTATCATGCACGATATTCTGAAATACATTTTCCCAGTTGTTTGTTTTCTCCTCCTCCCTTTTAGGGATGCCAATGATTCTTAAATTTGGCCTCTTTACATCATCTCATACTTCTTGGAGGTTTGTTCATTCCTTTTTATTATTTTTTCTTTACTTTTGTCTGACTGTCTTATTTCAGAGAGCCAGTCTTCAAGTTCTGAGATTCATTTCTCAGCTTGATCTATTCTGTTGTTAACACTTGCGATTGCATTGTGGAATGCTTGTGTTGTGTTTTTCAGCTCTGTCAGATCTGTCAGGTTATTTTTGACACCAGCTACTTCATGCTTCAGAGCCTGTATCATTTTATTGTGGTTCTTAATTTCCTTGGATTGGGTTTTGCCATTCGCCTGAATCTCAAGGATCTTCCTTCCTATCCATATTCTGAATTCGATTTCTGTTAGTTCAGTCTGCTCAGCCTGGTTAAGAACTCTTTTTGGAGAACTAGTGGACTCATTTGGAGGACATATGACACTCTGACCGTTTGAGTTACTAGAGTTCTTGCATTGGTTCTTTCTCATTTCTGCGTGTGGATATTCCTCTAACTGCAGTGGAGACTGAGTATTCTCAATAGATTCTTCTCTGGACGTTTTCACAGGACTGAGGCTTTGTGTAGAGTCTTTACTTGAAACTGACTTCTTGTCTTTGGTTTCACAGGGGGGCATGTTAATGAGATATTTTTGGTGTTGAAAGTTTGGAGTGTGACCCTTTAAGTGACACTTAGACTTATTGGTTAGTTGATACGCTCTTGCCTGGGCGTGTGGGACCACTGTGTTTCCCATTTTTCGTAAAAAGGTTGTCTGTCCATGTTTTTATAGAGCAGCAGGACTGTGCTGGGGGTCTGCTCCAGTCCGTGGTCATCCTGTACTCTCCGAAGCCTGAAGGCTGGAATGGCTAAGTCACCCAATCAGAAAATATGGTGGCCCACCCCTCCCTCTGGGAGCTCCGTTTCAGAGAGGTGTAATGCTACTATTGGTAGAAGGTTGGAGCTCCTAAGCCAGCAGATCTTATCTATGAGGTAATGTGGAAGTGGAGCCTGAAGACTGTTGCTGCTCAGTCCCCTGGATCCAACCTCTTTCCTAAAGGTATGTACTGGGGTCTAACCTCCTGCTTTGCCAGACTTGCAGTTGCTTTTGCCAGGAAGCCCAGGTGTCTGGGTCTCCATGGGTACCGGAGTGGCTGCTCTGCTGAGACTCCATGTAGCTCTCTGTGTGTCAGACTGAAAGCCCTGGTGGAGCGGGTTTATGAGGGGATCTCCTGACTCAAGGGTTGCAAAGATTCATGGGAGAAGTGTGGGTTCTCAAGTCTCACATTCTCTCACTGCTTTTCTGGGTTGGGGAGGTTCTCCCGGCTCCACGTTGCTCTGGGGCGGGCTATTGCCCTGCTTTACTTTTCTTCATTCTTTGTGGGTCGAGTGGTTTTCTTGATTTGTCTCAATGTATGTTCCCGGATATTTTAGTTGAAGGTGCTGTATTTACTCACCCCTTCTGCTCCTTTCTGTGAGCTTAGCACACAGTAACTGATTCTAGTCTGCCATATTGGCCAAACCTGTAAATTATTTTTAACTTATTTTCCTAGGAACATGTTGTTTTTAAAACGAAAAACCTTAACAATTTTGCACCCAAACCAGTGTCCAATCTCTTGAGCTACGAGGCAGCAGAAAGTAGCCAGACATGGAAACCATTTCCAATGGTTTCACTATACTGTCTAAAGTTGTAAATTTTGTACAATGTCCTAAGCAGAAACCCCAGGAATACAAGGCATTTTTAAATAAAGTAATATGATTCAAAATATGTGATTTTTCATGAAGTGATCACTAATGCAGCCTTAGGAAGTGGAAAAATGGTTGGAAATAAGGGAGGAAGAAGAAATGGAATTATCATTTACTGACGGCCTAATATGTATTGAGTATAATGTTAGCTTTTCCCTTCTGTAATCTAGTTTAATTGGCATTGCAAACCTGTGGGTTGGCATTATTGCCTCTATCATATAGATTGTAAAGAGGTTTAGAGCCATTCAGCCATGAGATGGAGCCTGACTTCAAATCCAGGCTTGAATAATGACAAAGACCATCGTTGGCACTCTTATATCATGCATTGTGTTCTAGTACATTTGTTCTGCTACAACAGAATACTTGAAACTGGCTCATTTATTAAGAAGAGAAATTTATTTTACAGTTCTGGAACTGGGAAGTCCAAGACCAAGCTGCCAGCATTTTGTGGTCAGGTGAGAGTCTTCTTATTGTGTTCAACAGCAGGAACATATGTTACATCCTCACATATTGAAGATGGAAGGACAAGAGAGCTAAATATGGAGTGAAACTTCTTTTATGAGTCTTAATCACATTTGCAAGGGGGCAGTTCACATGGCCTAATCATTTAGTGAAGGCCTCACCTCTTAAGACTATCATATTGGCAACATCTGAATTTTGAAGGGGGACATATTCAAACCATAGCACATACCTAGAGATGTATACCATTGTTGATACTGGTAGGTGGCTCTTTATAAAAAGATATGACTATGAAATTTAAAAAGATGAGACTAGATGTGACTTTATAAAAAAGAAGTGACTATTAAAACTCTTAGTAAAAAGTTGTGACTTTTTTCATGCATGAACTTAGAATGCTATTAATACGAGTTCATCTTAAAGTATTTCTGTGGAGATTGAAGTGTTTGAACAAATGTAGATATATTGAAATAGTTTGGTATGGACTCTGTGTAGAAAATTTTAAAAGTTAACTACTCTATGAATCACAGAAACAAAATACTTAGGGAAGACCACTCATAACTCTTAAGGGGGTGTAATAAGTTGGAAGATATATTGTAGGAGCACAACCAAAATAGATGCTGACTTGTTTTAAGTTGATAAAAATTTGTTTGCTTCCTTTTTATCTACACAGAGCAAGTGAATTTTATTTATAAGCCATTGTATTTTATTTTTATTTTTATTAGGAGATATACCTAATGGTAAATGATGAGTTAATGGGTGCAGCACACCAACATGACACACGTATACATATGTAACAAACCTGTACGTTGTGCACATGTACCCTAGAACGTAAAGTATGATACTGACTTTTTATGAGGTAAACAGTGTTTAAAGGCAGGATGCAAACATAAACTGTGAAAGTAGGCCAGGGCTCATTTAAAGTTCTTTGAATTACATTGAAGAATAGGTTGATTTAAATGCAGCTGCAGTAATTCCTAAGGATAATAGTGATAAGTTTGATAATTATCAATCTTCAGAATACGTAAGTTAAGAGCAACTGTGATAACACTACCTTAAGAAAAGTCCCTGAAAAATTTGGGAGGAAGGTGAGAGGCACCTAGAAGCAACACAACTTGGACTTTTGATGTCATAGAATTTTCCATCCTTGCATCCTTCATTAGGTTTCTTTTATTTTTTTAATAGAAGGGAGCCTAATACGCACTTCTGAACTGCGACTCCATACCGCACAATACAACAGCCTTGATGAAGAAATACAACATAGTATTTACTACAAGTGATTTAGAGTGGGGAAAAAATACAAACAATGAAAACAAGAAAGAAAATTCTAAAGGATTGATATTCACATCCTAAATAATAGAAACTGACTAGTAAATCACAGATTGTAGTAGTGATTGTAGCTGTAAATATTATAAATAGCTGAGAATTAGTATTGAATACTTAGATACATCTCACCAATAAAGTAAAAGGACCATATGTAACAACATTTAATCATGAGTAGGAATAGCTACTGTCAAATAATAGTTATGACTCAGAAATTTCTAGATATATTTATGAGTTAAAATATAAAACACTTTGTATGGGACTGAAATTTACAACTTTAGAGCAGCATAGTGAAATAATCTTGTCCCTGATCTGAATGAAAATTGTTTAAAAGAATATCTTATGACTTCTAGTACTTTCCAGATTGGAAGATTATTATGTGTCCAGTGTTTGAAATTTAAGTTGATGTTAAGAAATATACGAAACTGACCTAGAAAGGTTTTGAATGCAAATAACATAAAAGGTAGAAAAACAGACACGTATACTTGGAGAAACAAGAAATATAAATTGGATTTAATAATAAACACAAATACTCTAGAGATCAGGCCACTCTCACAAAGCATTACTTAGTAGAACAAATAAAGTCTAAATAAGATTAAGCTATGGTTTTATGTATTAAAATATGATACAAAAAACGTGCAGAACCTAGAGATTGCAGGAATACAATGTCATGGTCATCTATTATACATATTTACTTCATATATACAAAATAGGATATAAAGTTAGGTCTCCAAAGCCTGGAGAACAAGACCAGAATGCAGAGATATAACACATTAACATATTATTCTATTTGCTAATTCTTTAGTTAATTATATTATAATCTGCAATTTAGTTATATTTATTCAGTTATTTCTGAACTTATCAATCTGTATTCTTAGATGTTCACAGCCCCCATCTCAAAAACTAGTATTATTAGAAAACTAACTTGTGAGTTCTCCTCTTCTCCTAGCTGATATTTGAGGTGAATCTATCAATTTGGTCCAAAGTTTACATGTCTTCCTAGCCTACTCCTGAGCTAAATTTCTGCAATTTTTCATTAGAGAGAACCTGAGGGAACTCTCCAAGAAAGAAACGTCCTATCTTCTCTTGCTTGTTCTCCATTTCCCCTTAGTTTGTTAACAAAAAGAAAGGAAAACAAAAAAGAAGGGTTAAAATTTGCCTAAGTGGCATATATGTGTAGTTTTGTTATGAGATTCTTGGATGTTGCTTTGCCAGCCAGAAACCTCTGTGGCCAGTGGCGCCTCTGCCTGAGTTTTGCTCTGGCTCACTGGGCTCCTTTCGCCCACCAGGCCTGGGCTGCATTTGGCTCATGCTACTGGCATGGATCCCATGCCTGCCAAAGGCAAGCCAGGCATGTGGCAGCAAGGGATGTGTGAAAGAGCATGGGGTGCAGCCACTGTGCACAACCAGGCATGCCAGCTGTGGTGGGGTGGGCAGCTCCAAGGTGGCACAGTCACTAGCTACCTGTGACACTGTGGCTGGACCAGGCATACCATAAGCAGCTTCCACAGCTGACACCAGGGAATGTGGGGAATGCAGTTTTGCCCAGAATCTTGGAGATACCAGGAACTGCAGAGCCCTAAAGAGGGTGTCACAACCTTGGCTCAGGGAGCTCCTAGGTTGGGGTCCCTGGAGGGCTGCAACTCTTCTCTCCTTCACTCTTCTCTCCTTCTTGTTGACTGTAATGTGGAGGGCAAGGGGTGTGTTCCAGCTCTTTTTTTGCTGGAACAGCTCTTTTATTTATGTTACAGCTCTTTTAGCCCCACCTTTCAGTGGTTCCCAAGTTCTTGTCCTGTGACCAGGAAGAATGAGGTACACAGACAAGTAGAGGGTGAGCAAGATGAAGAGGAGCTTTACTGAGCAATAGAACAGCTCAGAGGAGACCCGTAGAGGGTAGCTCCTCTCCATAGCCAGGGTGTCCTGATGAGTGTTAACCTCTTAGCAAAGAAGGTAGCTCCTTTCTCAGTAAGATCACTTTTGTAGATATAAGAGTAAATAATGTAAAATAAATATCTGCTTAGTTTTAAAACAAAGAATAATTAAGTAAACTCTTTTATCTCCAACTTTTTTACTATTTAATTCCTCAAAAGCAGAGTTCATCCTATCAGCTACACAGTGCAATTGATCCACACAAACACAAATTTATTTCCCTGACAAGCTAGAAACATGTGTTTAAAAGAACATTATATTTAGGTAAATTAAGACTTGGAATTTTGGAGTAGACAAAAGCATAAAACTAAAGCACTGAGTTATTCATACCTTCTTCCACCAGTATATCCTTTATTTCAACCTCCACTATTGTAGTTAAACCATATAGAATGACTTTCTGAATCACATTTGCTAATCCAAACAATTAAAAAATTAATTTAATTTTTTTTCTGATTTAATGCATCAACATAGATGAAAGTTGTAAAAATACAGACACACAAAGCAATGAAAATCATCTGCAGCTCAACAAAGATTATTTAATATGTGCTTATAAAGATTGTACTCCATGTAAAATATTTGAAATTGAGATCACACTGCCTTGTGATTAGCTTTTTTTACTTAATATATCAGTAATATTTCAAAATTTATGGTACTTCTATAGTCAATAATGAGAATAATCCTTTTAATGCATAGTAATTCAAAAGAGTGGTTTTAAATAGTTATATTTTCATTGGAAATAATAGTCCTTGTCAATTTTTGACGTTTTTTTCTAATTCATTTCTAATTTGTGTAATTTTTTTTAAAATCAGAAACCCTGATTTCTTTATAATTGCATTTATTCACTTGTGAAAAATTATCTCATAGATATTTTTTAGTGTACAAATTATAATTGGCTTTTTTTTTTTTTTGGAGGCAGTCCCCCTCTGTCGCCAGGCTGGAGTGCAGCGGCGCAATCTCAGCTCACTGCAGCCTCTGCCTCCTAGGTTCAAGCAATTCTCCTGCCTCAGCCTCTCAGAGGCTGGGACTCCAGCCATGTGCCACCACACCCAGTTAATTTTTATATTTTTAGTAGAGATGGGATTTCACATATTGGCTGGGATGGTTTTGACCTCTTGACCTCATAATCTGCCTGCCTCGGCCTCCCAAAGTGCAGGGATTACAGGTGTGAGCCACGTGTGAGAATCTTTGATTTTCAAATAGATGACTTCATTTAGTGCTCTGTATTTTCATATTTTTTCCCTAATATTTTGTTCTTTTACTTTTACTACTTTTGTAGCTTGTTTTTGACTTTTGCCATATTGATTACGTTTTCTTATCTTTCGTCAATTCTTCTAGAACACATTTATTTGTTTTTGATTTTTGCTACTAATATGGTAAGCATAAATGTTTACAATACTTTTTATAGTCTCTATTTCAGAAGTTAGTCCAGTAAAGAATAAAATAGAATATTTTTATTTTTCTTTACCTAATAGAGTTCAAAATATTATTACTTATATCTCTTCTGCTAACCCACACACCTTTTGGTCTTAATTAGGATAATGTGACATTTCTTACCAGTATATTGTTATGTTGTTTTTACATCATATATCCTTCCTTTCAAAAATAGTGTTGAAATTTACAAGTAAGCTTTACAATATGCTACACACTATTTTAGCCCACTGTTATTTAAAACAAGGTATTTACTTGCAATGCATTTTCCTCTGAATTACCTACTTTTACATTCTTATTTTCACTGGACCTATAAGTTGAGTACTTTTTTGTTAGTATTTATGTAAGAATTTTGTTCTATCCAAATAATCTATGGGTCCCACTTCTGAGCATGAAGCTGGAGGCAGAAACTGCAGGCAGCTCCCTGTTGGAACTTTTACGTTCCCATGGCCAACCAGTGCTCTTCAGCCCATCTTTTTGCCGGATCATTGCATCTGCTGTTAAGGTCTCTCATTGCCTTCACAAATAAAACACTTTGTTAGATGTAATCTTCTGGAGTTGTGACCACTGCTCCCCAAATCTCTCATCTCCCTTGCTCCCAGGCATCAGTGAGACCCTGGAACACGTGACCTTGCTAGGTTTCAGTGTCCTCACCACCGAAGTAGCCAAATGCCACTGTCATATATCAGCATGAGGTGATAATAGGAGAACAACCTAACAAGGAGAAACGAATGCATGAGGGGAGTCTAGAGGCTAAAACGATGATCTATAGAGTCAGGCTGTTTGGATTTGAAACTCAGTTACAATTAAAGCTCTGTGACCCTGTTCAAATTTCTTAAACTTATTATAACTCATTTTCTTCAATTATAAAATTAAAATAAAAGTAGTGCCAAATCTTAGAGCAATTTAAAAGAATTAAATGAGCCAATATATATAATGTATATATACATTATATATACATTATATATAATACTTGGGAGAATACTTGGAACATACTAAGCATTGTGTAAATATTTCAGCAAAATATAAGCTTCATACAGACAGAGATATTTGTCTATTTCATTAGCTATTAAAGCTGTAGTGTCTGAAATTATACTTGGCAAAAAGAAATTGCCTGATAATAGGCTTTTTTAATGAATGAGATAAATGCTGCTAGCTATTATTATTATTGTTGTCATTATCATTTGTGCTTTTATTAATATTTTTATTACTACAATGGGAAAACTAATTTAATTATTATTCATTCTCAGATATACTTTTTTAACCCCAAGAAGTTTTAAAGTAATTATTAATTTTTAAAATAAAATAAAAATGAAACCCTTACAGTATAGTGGTTGATTTCATTTCAAACTTTTGGCTAAAATGACAATGAATCTTTCAAGTCATATGTCTATGTCTTTTTTTAGTTTAAGGAAAATCTATTCTATATTTCATTTTTCTATCCCATTTGTTCTTTGTGAAAAGTGATATTTTCTTTTAAACACGTATTTTTTAAAAATTCAGTTGTTTTAGATTTACAGAAAAGTTGCAAAGATAGTGATATGGGTTGGCTGTGTCCCCGCCCAGATCTCATATTGAATTGTAGCTCCCGTAATTCCCATGTATTGTGGGAGGAACCCAGTGGGAGATAATTGAATCATATGGACGGCAGCACACGCTCATCACAGTCCTTTCCAGCGCTGGTGAGGATATCAAGAAGCTGGCCTGTGACAGGTGGGAAGAGGATGTGCAGCGATGCTGACATTCTGTTTGCTTTGCTACCAGTGATGAGTGGCACATTACATGGTCGAGAGCCACAGTCAAAGATACCTGGTTTCTTTCCGTACCCATGAGAAGAGAAAGTGAGTCCCTTCTCCTACCACAATGTCCTGTACTCCATGGAATAGGTCGAAGATGACAACTCTGTGTTCAGCATCCACATTAAATACGGCAGAGTTCACCATACTTCCTGCAATAGCTGACGGCAGGCAGAGCTTGCAGATGAATTCAAACACTTTGGCAACCAGGCTGGAACCTCTTACACCTGCTTCCACTCTGACCTCCACATCAATTTCCTAACCCCTTTTAAAATTACTTATTTCTCCTTTTTCATACTTTAGTCTTCAGAAGCAAGTTACCAAGTACAACACTAATTTAAGCAAGTACAACACTAATTTAAGGGGTAGAGAGATAGGCACCACCTTTTTGAGTGGGGAGTATTTAAATAAATTATTTGGGATTTTTCTGCAGGAGAGATGCCTCTTCTCTCCATTAATTTGTTAATGTAGTCACTCGTTTATATCAGTAGGTACTCAGGATATTTTTTTTTCGACGTGGGTTGTAATCCAAATCTTAGGTTTTGCTCAAATTGTTCCACTTTTAGCCTCTGGGAGCTGTTTCGACTTGACTCCTGTTTTCCTTGGACATACTCCTGTCATTTTATGTTTTGAACCTTTCACTCTGGCACTCAGAATCTTACAGATTCTGAGAATGTGGCGGTCTAAACTATTGTCCCCACACTCTGCCTAAAAATCTCTTGAAACACCACAGTTCGAAATTCCACAGAAGGAAAGAAAATAAAGGATTTTGACCTCTTCTTTGACTGGTAGAAGTCAAGAGAGCAGTAATTTCTTTAGGTTCTCAGAGGGAATCTGACCCTGAGAAATCTGTGAAAACTTTCAGTAAAGAGTAACACATAGTTCTAGGAAGGTTTGCTTTATTCTGCTGACCTCAAAGAAACTACAGCAAACTAACTATAGGAGTGCTATAGTGCAGTAGTTTAGTCTTCCATATTCTCAGAATCTGTGAGAGTCTGAGTGCCAGAGTGGAAGAAAATGTTCAGAAGGTTAAATGACAGGGTATGTCAAAGGAAAACAGGAGTCAACCTGAAATAGTTCCCAATTGTTTCCAGGCCCTCCATCATTAATCTATTGCCTAGGAAAGCTTGGGAACACAGAGATTTCCTACCACACAAAGGAGGGGTCTGCCTCCCACTAGCTTTGGTGTCTTGAGTCTCAACGAAGTCTAACATATTTACCTAGGGCGTGTTTAAGGAAGAAAAAGAGAAGTGTGGCTGTACAATAAATGAGGCTGATGTGTGAATACTTCCTATGGCCCAATGATAAGGGCTACAAAGGAAGTGAAACAAATTTTTTTTTTTTTGAGGTACTATTCAAGAATCAACTCGTAGCATGTAAGGAACGTAAAGGAAGAAGCTGAGGTTTAATTTTGGATTCCTAAGCTTGGGAAACGTCACAGAGACCATGCATAATAGACATCTTCATGGGTAAAGACACTAAAGAAAAGAAAAATGTAAAACAATTTTTCAACATACCATGGAGGAAGATGTGATAAAATCTCTTACCTCACTTCTAACAAGAAACTATTAATCATCTCAGAAAAATAAAATCTGTCTGGAAGATCAAGTGAGAGAAATATATCACAATTCAAAATGAAACAACAAAGTGATTCAAATTAGAATAAAGAGTTCTAAAAACAGAGAATATATTAAGAAGATCAAACTTGTATACAAGTTCAATTCAATTACAGGAGAAAGAGAATAGGTGGGAGAATAAATAAAAGGGAGGGGCGGTAATATAAAAAAAAGAAGTTTTTTATTCTAGGAAGAGTTTAATGATAAAAGAAATGGATTAAATAATTCTGGTAAAAATTATTCACTTTGAAATAAAAACAGAGATGAAACCTTAAAATTTCAACGCAGATATACGAATTATTTATAAAGCACAAAAAAGCATGTCTTTTATTTGCAACATTGAGACAGTTAAACACCTTTTATCTACCATAGAAAAGCAAGACTGTAATTCAAAACCCCATTCTTACATAAGATCTCATTCACATGTCAGAGTGACAAGAAGACATAGGAGGTTAAGGTCGATAATAATACACAAAAAAGAACTGTGTAATAAACAAACAAACAGAAAACTGGAATAATTAGTTCAGCTGAAAAGCAATAGATTCATGGTAGAGGAATAAGCAGTGAAAAAGGAAAATCTTGAGTCTAGGAGATGAGAAAATAAAAAATGTCTCATATAAAACAAAATGAATTTCAGAGTATAATTTGGATATTAAAAAATAGAGCATTTAGAAAATATTAAATATATTATATAATTATTATCTAATATTTATATATTATATAATTATTATCTAATATTTATATATTATATAATAATATATAGTCAAATATATATTAACCTTTACATTATTTTTTAACAAAAAATAAAGTAGAAGTATTACACTACAAAAAGTATAAATGTTTTGCCTGATAAATTTTCATTAATGAAGACAAAAAATAGATTAGGATTTTTACGTCATACAGCATATTGAGCTATTCTCCAAAAAGAGTTCCAATATTCCCCAAATTTATATTAAGAAGAAAACAATTCAATATTAAAAAAATCACCTAACAGGAATAAATAGTCCTCAGATGAGACACTCAAAACAACTTAAAATAAAAACCATGTAAGATGATTCTCAACTTCTCTAGTAGACAATAAAAATAGTGAAATGAATAAAGAGGCCCTAATTTCACCTCCCTTGCTAGCAAACATTTTTGAAAAAGAAAATAAAGAGGTAATGTCTGGTGCTGTGAATATGCAGTAAAAAAAGTTACTGTTACATGTTATTAGTAGGATATTTTGGAAGTTAGTATGGCAATAACACTAAAAATACGTCTGTATAAGTGTGTGCTTGCACGTGTGTGTATACATGATGAAGCTCTTGACATTAAGGAGCTGAATACCTGTATACACATATGTATGTTTGTGTATTTATATATATACGCATGTACTTATACACACATATACATACATATTTAAATATATGAATAAAAATAATTAAGGTCATTATTGGATGGGGGTAAAAACTATAAACAAATGTCTATTTCTTCCATCATTATCTTCATACGTATTTGCTTAGATCATCATTCCTTGCTTGTTGATATTTTAGAAATATGTTAAAGTCTTTTAGTCACCTTGAATTATAAGAAAACTACAACCTTTTTTCAGATAATAAAGTCAAGTCCAATTTAAAACCTCCATCTTGCATCAGTTTTGGAACATTCCCCAGATCAGTCCTGACTCTTTGTTATGTGGACTGCTATGAAGAAAGGAGGCATGATCTATCCATTTATCTTTTCTCTCTCCTCACTCTCTCCTTCTGCTCTCTTACCTAGGAAACATGGACAAAAGGAATGTTAGAGAAAAGTGGGGACAGTTTTATATCATCGGTGCTTTGCAATTCAGACTTTGATACCTTTTGCATGGCAGATATTCAAATGCTTGCCTTCTAGGAAAATGTATCCATGGGTCCTCCTGGTAACCTGTGGCATTTGTACACAACAAAGGTTAGGTGATGCCCTCTTTGACCATAGATTTGCTCCTAAATTTACACTCTGCTGCTTACCACTATTGGGATCTCTCCTCCAGAAGGTTAGTTTTGAAATAGCTCAGACTCATTTGGTGTCTGTATATTCCTTGGAGATTTCACACATTTATGACATGCTCAACTGTAATGGTGTAGGCTTACATTATTAGCAATCACCCTTTATCCAGATTGCTCCCACTAGCTTTCTATGTTCAAAACTCTCCACAGGAGGATAGGCCCAGGCACTAGGCACCATTCTCTATCGTGGCATATTCCCCACAACACCCAGAAATTCTTTGCAAGTTCTCCCAAGAATCATCACCACCACATTTTATTTCAGTGGCCACACCAGGGTGGTCATATATGGTTGTGCCAAACAGGAAGAAGCCAGCTGCCAAGAGGCAGATTTTCCCCTTCCTGAGGGCTCCACTAAACTAGGAAGTTCCTTGTTAGGCTTAGTGGAAAACAGTGACCCACGAAGGATGGAATGGAAGAGGTAAACTCACAATACTTCTCACCCCTGCCAAGACTCCATCAAACTGCAAAATTTTTAGTTTTCTTCTTATATTAACAATTTTAGAATGATGGAGTGAATATCACAGCACTGGAGTTTTGTTATCTTTTGGCAGGCCCTGGAGGGGATGTCTGAAAATTCCTACACACTCTCTGAAGCAAATAAGTGCACTTATCAACTACAATTTTTCAATATTGGGAGCTCAAACATCAACACAAAATAAAAATCTCACTCATCTAGTTACACACAAACATATTTTGACTCAATTATTGCATAAAATAAAAACACCAATTTATAATGTCAGATATGCAATGGCATGGCAATATTTTTAAAATTTAAATAGGAAATTATCTGAATGTTTTAAATTGAAGCATAGTTGACTAAATTGTGATTTGGCAGAATAAGGTATTTTGCTGCTATACAATACATAGATCAATAACTGAGATACTTTTATAATATATTTGAAATGATAAAAGAAAGATATGAAGATATTTGGAGTGTGATCCTACTTTTTAACATGAACAGCAACAAGAAGATAATTCCTTTTATGTTTGTACATAATTATATAAACATGAAGAATGGTGTGGAAAGATGCATGCCAGGCTTCTAACCTATTTTGTTGTAGAAAGGGTTGCAGTGTGGGGAAAAAAATTTGTTAAAAAAACAAGAAAGAAAATATGTATGCTATATGCTAATAGAAAAGAAATATAAGCTTCTATCTATGACAATACTGTAAATATGCAAACACTGTATATATACAAAGACTAGAAGGCAAAAAGGATAAATTAAATCATTAATTTGATTTTGACTTGAAATTGTGATCCAACTTTGTTACGGGAAGTCAGGGACCCCGAATGGAGGGACCGGCTGGAGCTGTGGCAAAGGAACATAAATTGTGAAGATTTCATCTTAATATGGACATTTATCAGTTCCCAAATAATACTTTTATAATTTCTTATGCCTCTCTTTACTTTAATCTCTTAGTCCTGTTATCTTCATAAGCTGAGTATGTACGTCACCTCAGGACCACTGTGATAATTTGTTAACTGTACAAATTGATGTAAAGCATGTGTGTTTGAACCATATGAAATCAGTGCATCTTGAAAAAGAGTAGAATAACAGTGATTTTTAGGGAACAAGGGAAGACAACCATAAGGTCTGACTGCCTGCGGGGTAGGGCAAAAAGAGCCAAATTTTTCTTCTTCTAGAGAGCCTATAAATGGATGTGCAAGTAGGAAAGATATTGCTAAATTATTTTCCTAGCAAAGAATATTAATATTAATACCCTGGGAAAGGAATACATTCCTTGGGGGAGGTCTGTAAATGGCCACTCTGGGAATGTCTGTCTTGTGCAGTTGAGAAAAGGATTGAGATGAGCCTTGGTCTCCTGAAGAACCCTCAGGCTTACTAGGGTTGGGAAAACTCCACCCTGGTAAATTTGTGGTCAGACCAGTTCTCTGCTCTCGAACCCTGTTTTCTGTTGTTTAAGATGTTTATCAAGACAATACGTGCACCGCTGAACATAGACCCTTATCAGTGGTTCTGCTTTTGTCCTTTGCCTTGTGATCTTTGTTGAACTCTTATCAGTGGTTCTGCTTTTGCTCTTTGTCCTGTTCCCTCAAAAGCATGTGATCTTTGTTAGACCCTTATTAGTAGTTCTGCTTTTTGCCCTTTGAAGCATGTGATCTTTGTACCTATTCCCTGTTCTTACACCCCCTCCCCTTTTGAAACCCTTAATAAAAACTTGCTGGTCTGAGACTCAGGCAGGCATCACAGTCCAACTGACATGTGATGTCACCCCTGGAGGTCCAGCTGTAAAATTCCTCTCTTTGTACTGTCTCTCTTTATTTTTCAGCCAGCCAACATTTATGGAAAATAGAAGGAAGCTATGTTGAAATATTAGGGGCGGTTTCCCCCAGTACAGCTTAACTTGGAGTTTTGTTAATTTCAGTAAAGTAGTTGGGGAAAAAAATGCTTGGAGTTTGTTTTGTGGAAATATCTATTTCACATTCTCAGGT
The DNA here is from genome assembly GCF_003255815.1 of Theropithecus gelada. Classification (NCBI taxonomy): domain Eukaryota; kingdom Metazoa; phylum Chordata; class Mammalia; order Primates; family Cercopithecidae; genus Theropithecus; species Theropithecus gelada. The sequence goes on along the minus strand of NC_037672.1, from coordinate 164,553,285 downwards.
TTATTTGTTTTTTTTTTTTTAGTTACAATTTCACTATAAAATATTCCTTTAACACCTCAAATTGAAATACTTTGTTCCTCCCTTAAACTATTATGGCAATTATATAGTGCATATTTAATAGAACAATTAAAACAGTTAATCATCTACTGCATCAATGTACAAATTATTTTTCTTCTTGACCTATATACATTTTTAATTCTTAACAGAATGTAAATATTGCCATATTACCCAGTTAGATTTTGAATTATTTGTGGTTAGAGAAGCTCTCTAATAAATCTCAGGATTTCTCAAATCTCCCACTGCTTTGCATGTGCAGATGCCCTCCATAAAAGTTGCAGGATTAATTGAAGAGTAAGATTTTTTTACTTATGGGAGGAGATTGATTTAATTTGCCACCTTATTCCCTCACTCAAAAAATAAATGCCTATTCTTACGATCACTAGGGATATTGGACAGGAAACTTATAATATTTTAATGGCATTAAGTAGAAACACATATATAATAGTAAATAACTATATAAGCAATGAAGAACAAACAAGGTAGAGTAAGGGGGAGATAAATGATTCCTCTCTTAGTGGGAGTAAGAAAAGATTATTTTGAGAAGGTACCCATTGAGCAGTGATCCAAATATTTTGAAGAAAGAAACCATATGGGTAACAGAAAGTGTTTCAGACAGAATGTTCCAGGAAAGCAAGGAAGGCCCTGTAACAAATGTAGCATATCTGAACAAGAAGAAGAGTCACAGGGAGAGAGGTGGCAAAAGGTCAGGTCATGCAGAAACTTCTAGGATTCAGAACTTTATTCTAACTGTGTTAGGGAGTCTTTGGAAGGTTTTGTTTGTTTGTTTTGTTTTGTTTTTTGACAGAGTCTTGCTCTATTGCCCAGGCTGGAGTACAGTGGCACAATCTCAGCTCACCACAACCTCTGCCTCCTGAGTTCAAGGGATTCAGCTGCCTCAGCCTCCCAAGTAGCTGGGACTACAGGCACCTGGCACCACACCCAGCTAATTTTGTATTTTTAGTAGAAATGGGGTTTTGCTATGTTGGCCACTTTGGTCTTGAACTTCTGACCTCAAGTGATCCAGCCTCAAGTAATCCCAAAGTGCTGGGATTACAGCCATGTGCCACACTGATGTAATCACATATATATTTAAAACTCATTGTTCTAGTTGCTATTGAGAATAGACTATAGGGGCACAGGAAGTGAAACAGGGAGAAGGATTAGTAAGCTATTATGAACAACCAGGCAAGAGTCAGTGGTAGAATAAACTAAAAGTGGAAGTAGTAAGAAATAGTCAGAATTGAAATAATTTTGGGAAGGATTTGTTCACAGACTGTATGTAACATATGAATAATAGAAAAGAGTAAAAAATGATTTCAGCTTTAAGGCTGGGAAACCTGGATGATTGATAGTACTATTTAATAAGATGGGAACATTCAGAGACAGTAAATTTGGCATATAGAAATGAATAATTCTATTTAGAACATTTTTGTGTTTTAGATGAATACTAAACAGCAGAATTAGATAAGCTAACTGCTCTAACACACAACTCTAAAATATCAGTGGCTTTTGCCCAACTAACAATTGTTTCCTATTCATATTGTATTCTAATCTAGTTTGGTGATGGTGGGGGTGGTTAAAGAGGTCATTCAGAAATTCAGACTCCTACACTTTTCCCTTCTCCTCCCAGAAAGTCTAGTTATAAATACATTAGTTATTTTGAACAAAATCAGCTATGACTCCAGATGGAGAGGGGCTATAGTGGCCCAGATCAGTTTTCAGAGCTCAAGCGATACAGAGATATGAATTCACTTATGAAAAATAAATGATTCAACATGTCTACTCTTAGAAAGCTCTTTGATCATTTCAACCATTAGAACCTCAACCTTCTTCTACGTTGCTTTTCCTTATCTAAACTCCTCACTTCTCCATCTTCATATTGCTTTTAATTGTTATTATTTTAAAAATATACAGGAAAGTTTAACTACCAATTGGTAGCCTTCCTCCCATTCAATTACCCAAAACTATTAGTAAGATATTTAAATACATTATATTTCATCTCCAAGATTTTGTTTCGAAGGGTTTTTTTTTTTTTTTTTCTCAATAGTTTAGTAGAGATCTCAGGAGGGACAGAGACATGTAACTATATGACAATTTTTAATGTCCTGACACGTGAAGGAAATAGTGTCTTTTCTGAATGATTGTCTTTGGAATCATAGAAACCTTCATTTACGTGTTGTATATGCTATTTGCAGGTTTATAATCTTAGAAAAATATACTTAAGTTCTCAATCTTTTCTCGTTGGTTAAGTGAAGGTGTATGAATTAGACAAAGAATATTGCCCCAAGGTTTGCTATGTAATCAATACTCCATGTAGGCAAATCGTAGCCAGGATTTCTGCCTGAAGGCAAAATAATATCCTGAGGATACTTTCCTCTTCTGAAGGTCTTTTATATGACCTTCTAATGAGTTGTTCCTATTCTGCTTTCGAAGGCTGGGTGAATCATAAGTTCACCTCCCACAACACACAGTCCCCCTACGCCCCATCAAGAGAAAATAATTCGTAGTTACCCATGAGCATAGAACTTCTCCTCTATCATAGTGGAATAACTTTTATAGATAAAAGTCATTTTCTTCCTTATACATGGAAAATTTTCCAAATGTTTATAATGAATATACATTGTTCGCATAATTGAAAAAATATTATTCTATAAAAATACATATATATTTTCCACTCATTTTGAATCTTAATTATTAGTACAATACTAGATTTGTAGACTTTATTTTTTAACAAACATTAGATTAAAATACAGAAAAAATAATGTATTTTGTCTCCTAGTCTGTATATTGAAATATACCTATAGAAGTGTTCAAATTTATAGAATATTTGTTGTCTTTTCTTTGTCTTTATGATACTGAATGATAGATCCTTATAATTTTGAAGTATTTTTGAACCTGGTAAGAAGCCATACACAAAAATTAATTCACATCTCAATATAAACTTAGTATTAAAAATCCAGTTGTCAAATTAATTGCTTTTTCAGGATTTGGAAGAAATCAAAGTGTTCCTAAAAGCAACTTAAATAAAATTTACTTCTGTTTTATTAATTCCTTATTTTTATTAGGAAAAATACATTTTTGTGAAAATATTTTATCCACATTTACCATATATTTTGCTTTTATTTCAGAGACTTGTTTTTAAGCATCAGGCATTAGTGAGTGATAAGTAAATTATTAGACTGAAGTATATAATAATAGATGCTTTGGGGAAATTAAAATTTTAATTTAAGGTTTTCTTACCATTTTCAAAAATAAAATTACCAGTAATACCAAAATATACAACAAAAAAGAATATTTTGTTTTAATGTCTCTTAAATGCCAAAAATTAGGCCGGGCATGGGGGCTCACACCTGTAATCCCAGCATTTTTGGAGGCCGAGACAGGCAGATCACCTGAGGTTGGGAGTTCGAGACCAGCCTGACCAATGTGGAGAAATCCTGTTTCAACAAAAAATACAAAATTAGCGGGGCATGGTGGTGCATGCCTGTAATCCCATCTACTTGGGAGACTGAGTCAGGAGAATCACTCGAACCCAGGAGGTGTAGGTTACAGTGAGCCAAGATTGCACCATTGCACTCCAGCCTGGGCAACAAGAGTAAAACTTCATCTCAAAAAAAAAAAAAAAAAAAGGCCAAAAATGATATCACATGCCCAGAGATCAAATCACAAGACTATAGAATACTTTCCTCTGCCCACACCTCACCACTTCATTTCTAAAGGCCTTGGTATGGTTTGACTGTGTCCCCACCCAAATCTCAACTTGAATTGCATCTCCCAGAATTGCCACGTGTTGCAGGAGGGACCCAGGGAGAGGTAATTGAATCATGGGGCCTGGTCTTTCCCATGCTATTATTGTGATAGTGAATAAGTCTCAAGAGAGTCGATGGGTTTAAAAGGGTTTTCCACTTTTGCTTTTCTCTCATTTTGTCTTGCCATAGACAGGTAAGAAGTGCCTTTTGCATCCTACCATGAATCTGAGGCCTTCCAGCCGTGTGGAACTGTTAAGTCCAATTAAACATCTTCTTATTCCCATTCTTGGGTATGTCTTTATCAGCAGCATGAAAACAAACTATACAGGCCTATTTTCTGCACCTTATTTTACCCAGTACATTATGTCTACTTTTCATGCAAAAATTACAAAGAGAGAAAAAACATAGTGTGAAGAGACTGAACAAGCATTAGAACATTCAGATAAAGCAGGCATGTTCAATTTAATGACCAGGAATTTAAATCAACTCTGAATAGTATGCTGGGGGATTTAATGGATAAAATGACAACATACAGAAAAGAAGAATATAAACAAAGAGATGGAAATTCTAAGAAAGAATAAAAAAGAAATGCTAGATATCAAAAACACTATAAAAATAAACATTGCCTTTGATGGGCTCATTAGTAGAGTGGACATGCTTAAGAAAGAATATCTGACTTCAGGATATGACAAGAGAAACTTCCAAAACTAAAAGGCACAGGAAAAAAAAAAACACTGAATAAATAAAACCAGATTATCTATGAACTGTGGTACAACTACAAAAGCTATAACCTGTGCAAAATGGGAGAGATATTTGAAGCAGTAATGACTGAAGATTTTCTCAAATTAATGCCAAACAACAAACAACAAATCCAGGAGCTCAGAGAGTATAAATCAGCGTAAATGATGAGAACAAAACTGAAAAAACCTATACCTAGGTATATCATATTAAAACTTCAGAAAGGTAATGACAAATAAAAAATATGGAAAGAAGACAGAGAAAAGAAACATCTTGTGTACAGCAGAGTTAAGGTAAGATTATATTTGACCTATCAGAAACCATGCCAGTAAGAAGAGAGTGGAGTTAAATAATTTAATCTTTAAGATAGAGACACCACCAATCTAAAATTCTGTACCCAGCAAAATTATCCTTCAAAAGCAAAGGAAAAATAAAGACTTCGTTGAACAAAAATTTTTAAAAAAACAGAGTTTGTTGGCAGTAGACTTGCTTTAGAAAAATGTTAAAAGAAGTTCTTTGATAGAGCTGGAAGGCTTTGTGTTAAGTGAAATAAGCCATGCAGAGAAAGGCAAATAGAAAAGTTGAACTCATGGAAGTAGTGAGTAGAATGGTGGTTCCCACAGACTGGAGAAGGAGGAGGAAATGAAGAGATATTTTCCAGGGGGAAAAAGTTTTAGTTAGACAGGAGAAAGTGGTTTTTGAGAACTATTGCACAGTAAGGTTGACTATGGTTAATAATAATGTATTATATATTTCAAAATAGCTAAAAGTAAATTTCAAATATCTCACCACAAAAAAAGGATGGGTAAGAGAGATGATGGATAACTAGCTGATTTAATCATTCCACACTGTTTATGTATATCAAAACATCACATTTTAACCCTTAAATATTTCTGATTATCGTTTGTCAATTGAAAATATTATTAATAAAAAATAACAATTTAAGCAGGAAAAAGCTTTCTCAGAGAGAACAAAAAGGATATAGATCAAAAACTTGGGTCTACATAAAGAAAGGAAGAGCATCAGAGAAGGAAAAAGTGAAAGTAAAATCAAAACATAATTTCCTTAGTCTTTTTAGATCTAATAAATAATTGTTAAGACAGTAAATAGCAATAATGTATTCAATTATGTGGGCTTAAATACATACATACAAATGTATATACTTAAATGTTTTATATATAATATGTAATATATTTATATGTATATAAATAACTTAGTGAAATATATGACAATCATGATACAAGGGATGTGGGGAAAGTAATTAGAATTTTTTTCTAATATAAATTTATTTTACTACCCGTGAAGCCATAGAGCATTGTTTGAAAGTAGACTTGGGTTAGTTGCAAATATATACTGCAAACTCTAGGGATACCATGTAAAAGGAAGTGTAATTGTTATGCTTAGAAAGGAGAAAAAATACAATCATATAAAATTCTCAATTAAGATCACAAAAGGCAGACAAATTGTGCAAAAAATGTAAACAAAGAGCAGTGACATCAAATAGAAAACTAACAAATATGGTAGATAATAATCAAACTATATCAATAATCATTTTAAACATTAATGACCTGAATATACCACTTAGGGATTGTCTGAATGGATCAAAACAGCAGGACTCAACTGTGTGTTGAGTAGAAGCAATTCACTTTAAATATAAAGCTACATATACATTAAAAGGAAAGGGATGGAGACAGATATATTCATATGTATATGTGCCTGAAAAGAGAGTGTCAAAATACATGAGGTAAAACAGAGAGAGGTGCATGATAAATAGAAAAATTCACCATTATAGTTGGAGACGTTAACACTCCTCTATCAGAAATGCACAGAGCCAGCAAACAGAAAATCGGTGAGAACACAGTTGAGCTCATCATTCAGCTGGATATAACTGACAACTACTTTATCCAACAATAGCAGATTATAATTTTTTTTCAAGCTCGCACATAACATTCACCAAAATAGAGCACATTTTGGGCCATGAAACAGACTTTAACAAATTTAAAAGTATAAAAATCATATAATATCTGCTCTTAGACCACAGTGGAATTAAGTTAAAAATTAATAACTGAAAGAGAGCTGGAAAATCCCTCCAAATACTTGAGGATTAAACAACAGACTTCTAAATAACACATAGGTTAAAGAAGAAATTTCAGGAACAATTTTTAAATATTTTGAAATAATGAAAATACAAGATCAAAATGTGTGGATGCAGTAAAAGAATATACTACAAAAGAAAAAAGATCTGAAAATCAACAATCTGAGCTTGCACATTAGAAAACTTGAGAAAGAAGAGAAAGTAAATTCAAAGTCAGCAAAAGAAGAGAAATAAAAAAAAAATACAGCATAAATAAGTGAAAATGAAACAAGGAAATAAATAGAGCAATCAAGAACCAAAAGTTGGAACTTTGAAAAGGTGAATACACTCATTTAGCCTCTAGCTAGGCTAACCAAGAAAAAAAAAGAGAGAGGACACAAATTACTAATATAGTAAATAAAAGAAAGGAAATCTTTGAAATACCATGGACTTTAAAACAACAATAAAAGACTCTTATGAACAACATTATGCTTACAAATTTGATAACTTGAATCAAACGAACCAATTCCTTGAAATACACTCTGCCAAAACTCACACAAGAAGTAGACAATCTGAATAGGTCTATATCTATTAAAGAAATTAAATCAAAACTCAACAACCTTCCAAAAAAGAAAGCACCAAGCCCAGATGGGCTTACTGGTGAATTCTACCAAATATTTAAGGAATACATTCTACCAATTCTCTACAATCTCTTTCAGAAGATACAGGCACTAATAACTTTTTCTTTCTTTTTTTTTTTATTATTATTATACTTTAAGTTCCAGGGTACATGTGCATAATGTGCAGGTTTGTTACATATGTATACTTGTGCCATGTTGCTGTGCTGCACCCATCAACTCGTCAGCACCCATCAACTCGTCATTTACATCAGGTATAACTCCCAGTGCAATCCCTCCCCCCTCCCCCCTCCCCATGATAGGCCCCGGTGTGTGATGTTCCCCTTCCCAAGTCCAAGTGATCTCATTGTTCAGTTCCCACCTATGAGTGAGAACATGCGGTGTTTGGTTTTCTGTTCTTGTGATAGTTTGCTAAGAATGATGGTTTCCAGCTGCATCCATGTCCCTACAAAGGACACAAACTCATCCTTTTTTATGGCTGCATAGTATTCCATGGTGTATATGTGCCACATTTTCTTAATCCAGTCTGTCACTGATGGACATTTGGGTTGCTTCCAAGTCTTTGCTATTGTGAATAGTGCCGCAATAAACATACGTGTGCATGTGTCTTTATAGCAGCATGATTTATAATCCTTTGGGTATATACCCAGTAATGGGATGGCTGGGTCATATGGTACCTCTAGTTCTAGATCCTTGAGGAATCGCCATACTGTTTTCCATAATGGTTGAACTAGTTTACAATCCCACCAACAGTGTAAAAGTGTTCCTATTTCTCCACATCCTCTCCAGCACCTGTTGTTTCCTGACTTTTTAATGATGGCCATTCTAACTGGTGTGAGATGGTATCTCATTGTGGTTTTGATTTGCATTTCTCTGATGGCCAGTGATGAAGAGCATTTTTTCATGTGTCTGTTGGCTGTATGAATGTCTTCTTTTGAGAAATGTCTGTTCATATCCTTTGCCCACTTTTTGATGGGATTGTTTGTTTTTTTCTTGTAAATTTGTTTGAGTTCTTTGTAGGTTCTGGATATTAGCCCTTTGTCAGATGAGTAGATTGCAAAAATTTTCTCCCATTCTGTAGGTTGCCTGTTCACTCTGATGGTAGTTTCTTTTGCTGTGCAGAAGCTTTTTAGTTTAATTAGATCCCATTTGTCAATTTTGGCTTTTGCTGCCGTTGCTTTTGGTGTTTTAGACATGAAGTCTTTGCCCATGCCTATGTCCTGAATGGTACTACCTAGGTTTTCCTCTAGGGTTTTTATGGTATTAGGTCTAACATTTAAGTCTCTAATCCATCTTGAATTAATTTTCGTATAAGGAGTAAGGAAAGGATCCAGTTTCAGCTTTCTACTTATGGCTAGCCAATTTTCCCAGCACCATTTATTCAATAGAGAATCCTTTCCCCATTTCCTGTTTCTCTCAGGTTTGTCAAAGATCAGATGACTGTAGATGTGTGGTATTATTTCTGAGGACTCTGTTCTGTTCCATTGGTCTATATCTCTGTTTTGGTACCAGTACCATGTTGTTTTAGTTACTGTAGCCTTGTAGTATAGTTTGAAGTCAGATAGCGTGATGCCTCCAGCTTTGTTCTTTTGACTTAGGATTGTCTTGGAGATGCGGGCTCCTTTTTGGTTCCATATGGACTTTAAAGTAGTTTTTTCCAATTCTGTGAAGAAACTCATTGGTAGCTTGATGGGGATGGCATTGAATCTATAAATAACCTTAATTGTCCCTCTTTGCAGATGACATGATTGTATATTTAGAAAACCCCATTGTCTCAGCCCAAAATCTCCTTAAGCTGATAGGCAACTTCAGCAAAGTCTCAGGATACAAAATTAATGTGCAAAAATCACAAGCATTCTTATACACCAGTAACAGACAAACAGAGAGCCAAATCATGAATGAACTTCCATTCACAATTGCTTCAAAGAGAATAAAATACCTAGGAATCCAACTTACAAGGGATGTAAAGGACCTCTTCAAGGAGAACTACAAACCACTGCTCAGTGAAATAAAAGAGGACACAAACAAATGGAAGAACATATCATGCTTATGGATAGGAAGAATCAATATCATGAAAATGGCCATACCGCCCAAGGTTATTTATAGATTCAATACTAATAACTTTTTCTAAGTCATTCTCTGAGGCCATCATTACTTTTGTACCAAAAGTGGACAAGTATATTATAAGAAAAAAGAACTATGCCCTAACATCTTCCATAAATATAGTTGCAGAAATTTTCAACAAAATATTAGTAAGATGAATCCAACAATGTATAAATGTCTTTATGGAATTGCAAATTAAAACAACAGTGAGTTACTACTACAACCCTATTAGCATGGCCAAAATTTAAAACAATGATAACTCCAAATTCTAGTGAGGATGTGGAGCAATAGAAACTTATTTATTGCCCGTGGGAATGGAAATTGGTACAACCACTTTATAAGACACTTTGGCAATTACTTACAAAACTAAACGTACACTTACAATATGATCCAGAAATTATACTCTTAGATATTTACCCAAATTAATAAGTGAAAACTGTACCCACACACAAAAAATAGCTACACATAGATATTTATAGTAGCATTCATTATAATTGTTAATACTTAAAGGCAACCAAGTTATCCTTTGGTAGGTGAACAGATAAATAAACTAGTATACCCAGACAACTGAATATTATTTAGTGCTGAAAAGAAATGAGCTATCAAGACATGAAAAGACTTGGAGGAAACTATAATTCATATTACTAAGTGAAAAAAGCCATTGTGCAAAAGCTACGTACTGTTTGCTTCCCAATATGACATCCAGGAAAAAGCAAAACAATGGAGACTATGCAAGTATCAGCGGTTGCCAGGAGTTAGCAGGGAAAGAAGGATGAATAGGCAGAATACGGATTATATTTTGGACATTGAAGCTATCTTGTATGTTACCACCACGATGCATACATGTCATTATACATTTTCAAAACCCATATAATGTGCAACACCAAAAGTGAACCCTAATGAAAATTCTGATCTTTGGATGATGATGTGTCAATGAATTTTCATTGACTGCAACAAATATACCACTGTGCATGACATCTTGATAGTGAAGGAGCTTGTGCATGTGTAGGGAGAGGGGATACCCAGAAACTCTTAGTATTTTCCACTCAATGTTGTTGTAACACTAGAGTCACTCTTAAAAAATAAAGCTTACTAATTAAAAAATTAAACAACTACCATCTTTTAAAAGGAAAGCAAAGTGCAGTTACCCCCATTAGGTAATATCCTTTCCATATATGAGAGCCATAATGATTGCTTCAAAAGGAATTAATAAGTTACAAACACTATTTTTTGGGGGCGAGGGACAGAGTCTTGCTCTGTCACCCATGCCGGAGTGCAGTGGCACCATCTAGGCTCACTGCAACCTCTGGCTCCTGGGTTCAAGCAATTCTCCTGCCTCAGCCTCCCGAGTAGCTGGGATTACAGGCACCCACCACCATGCCTGGCTAAAATTGGTATTTTTAGTAGACATGGGGTTTCACCATGTTGGCTAGACTGGTCTCAAACTCCTGACCTCAGGCGATCCACCCACCTCAGCCTCCCAAAGTGCTGGGATTACAGGCGTGAGCCACCACGCCTGGCCTTACAAACACTATTGAGACATCAATATTTCTACTCAAAGAGTGAAAGTTCCCGTTGCCAGAACTCACATTTTAAACATTTCCCTGAGCATCAGGAGATATAGCAACAGTAGGATTTGTGTTTGGCTTTTCTTCCAGTATTTGTAGTGACACAAACAACTAAAATCACAGCATGTCCCTATGATTAATGTAAAGTTCTTCACTTCCTGGATCTAAATGTATTTTGTGCCCTTAATATAGATTTCAAAGTTACTTTAAAAATTACTTATGAAGTTATTTGACTTCATAAGTAATAGGTTACAACCAGTGCTTTACTCTGCTTATGAATCAGGTGAAGATTTTACAGACTCTGGTGTTGAGCCTGAGATTCTGAATTTCCAAAAAGCTGGTGCCACCAATAGGTGGGCTGTATTTCTAAAGTAAGTAGCTTAACCAAGTTTTTAAAAGTGTGGTCTAAGAATAGCCTACATTAGAAATGCCTGGAGTAGCCATTAAAGTTTACATTCCAGAGTCTAAGACCTATTGAGTTATAAAAGAATCTGCATTTTAAACAAGTGCCTATGTGATCGTCATGTACATATATATTTGAAACCCCAACAATGTTTAAATAACTTGAATCTGCACTGATCTTTAGTCTCCCCAAACTCTTATAGATTCAGTTTTTCACTTTTTTTCCAACTTATATATTAAACTGCCACTTTGAAATAACTTTGCCAAAAATCAGCTATTATAAAATCACTTAAACTTTAAAAGACTCATAAAGTCAGACAGAGTGTGGGTTTAAACTATGTTTATATATTATTTGATTTATGGTGCTATTTAATGTTTTCTGTCACTTCATGAATTTTAAATGCAAAGAGAGGGAATATCTTTGCTATTGCTGCAGGCAATATTTTGATTTGCAACACTGGTATCTAAACCTGATGAGAACTATTGTGTATCTTTACTGTGGCTTGTTTCTTATTTAGGAAATTATTTGAGGAATAAAAAGCAAACTTTGTAATAATAATATCCCACTTATTAGGAACTATGCCTTGAGGCAAGCGCTACCTTTCAAACACAGCCAAAAGACCCAAAAGTCAGCAGAGGCAGGATCAGAAGAAGCTATCCAAAGGCCCCCAAACACACACACACACACACAGACACACACACACAGACACACATACACACACACACACACACACACACCTGTATTTGTTTTATCACTAGGGCTTAATTTTCTGTATCACGCAAATACATATTTCCTTTTAGTTTATTCTAGAAGTTACATATCAGTTTAGGGAGGGCAAAATAGAAAACCTCAGGTACCATTACAGACAAGACTAAAAGCAAAATTAAAGTAGATGTAAACCAGCTCAAAGTAAAAAAGTAAACATTTTAAGGTCTCAAGAGTTTGTCAAAATTAGATTTTGTTTTTGTAGTTTAACAGTAAAGGAATAGACATTTTTAGGTTTTTAAAAAATTATTATTTGTTTTACTTTAAATTTGGGATACATGTGCAGGATGTGCAGGTTTGTTACATAGGTAAAGGTGTGTGTGTCATGGTGGTTTGCTGCATCTATCAATACATCACCTAGGTATCTAGCCCAGCATGAATTAACTATTTCTTTCCGATCGTCTCCCTCTTCTCACACCCACCCCCGACAAGCCCCATTGTATGTTGTTCCCCTCCCTGCATCCCTGTGTTCTCATTGTTCACCTCCAATGAGAAATGAGAACATGAGGTGTTTGGTTTTCTGTTCCTGTGTTAGTTTGCTGAGGATAATGGCTTCCAGGTCTATCCATGTTCCTGCAAAGACATTGTCTCATTCCTTTTCATGACTGCATAACATTCTGTGGAGTATATGTACCACATTTTCTTTATTCAGCCTATCATTTAGGGACATTTGGGCTTATTCCATGTCATTGATAATACAATCCCATTCTATTCTGATGACATAAAATAATATGTTTTTCTGTATGCTATTTGAAAACGATTCCAGTTTATGAACAGCTTTAAATGTGCTATTTCCCTAATTAATACACAATTTATGAAAAAAATAACTTCTCAAATTTCATCAAATTAGAGTTCATTTCACATATCCCCTCTTTAATGAAAGGGGCCATATTCACATCAGCCCTCTTTAATACTGGAGACAGAGAAAGAAAGGCAAGTGAAGTTCAATGTTTTTGTGATCACAGAAACTGAATTTTGCTAAATTGAGAGGACTGAGTATAACTTGAAACATCACACACCTAAAGCAGGATCTAGTTAATCAAGCATGACAGGTAGGAACACAACAAAATCACAACCCTCAGCAGGGTGAGACAGACCATTTAAAATGATAATATACTCAATTGTCGTCTTATTTCGCTCCTGATATTCCCTGGCACTTGCTCATGTCAGTCATTTGGCATAGTTTGTCAGCTGAATATCAAAACAATCATGACAAGCAAATAAATATGAAAGTCTGAGAAAATATACTCTGAGAGTATATGCTCAGCATGAGTGGCAGGCAGGCTGCCAATAATGATGATTGGATTATACTTTGTGATTAGAAATGCTAAGAATCATTCCTCTTAACTCTGTAATTAGATATACTATGATTTTTTTCGTATTTAACCTTCCCCCACACAGACACACACCATATAAGCAATTAGGAAACGTTTCATATTACATTGGTTAACTCAGCAAATCTACTTTCTAAGTCAATTTTATGGACAGACATGCCTGGTTGAGTGTTTAGAATGAATTAGGCAGGGTCTAAAATATCAGCCCTCATAATATCTTCAGTGAGCAGGAACCTTCTGATCAGCAGCCTTCATTGCTCATTTATCGTTTAAATAAGTTTCATCAGTATTGGGGAAAGGATCATTCCGTTCTGTAAAGAGCAAACTTTACTTGGAAAGTAAGTTACTGGTTTATTCATATTCTACCAATTGAAGCTGTTTCAAAGATCAGTACAATCATGAGAATAGACATTACTTTTCAAACAAATTGCCATGCATTATGTTTTGGAAAAACATTCATCAATTCAAACAGATTATACTTAGACATGAGGCAAGAATTCTTAGACAGAAGGTAAAAATCTCCCTGTTGTTGTCCCTTTACCTATTTCTCTCCTTTTCTCTCTCTTCTTTTTTTTTTTTTTTTCTGGTTTGGAGACAGAGTCTCACTACATTGCCCAGGCTAGACTCCAGCTCCTGGGCTCAAGGGATCCTCTCGTCTCACTTCCCAGGACTATACGGATGGGCCACTGTGCCCTGCTGTCCCTATTGTCTTTTAAGCCCTCAATAATGAAAGACTAATTTATATAATTTACAAAAAGTGAGTCCTTGAAATGTTGATTGTCCTCACACATTTAGTGCCTAATATCCTAACATGTACACAATATATAAATCAATGTAGGTCTTTCTTCATGGGTCAATAAGAGCAATCACTAGATGGATTTTTTTTTTTTTTTTTTTTTTTTTGGTCAGTGCTGGAGAATTAAATCTATGAATCCAAGTGTGCCCAGTAGGATCCTGAATCCGGTGCATCATCTGAACTCCACAGGGTTTTGTGTGGAGTCAATGAGAATCACATTCACCCACCTTGCTTTTTCTGATTCTCAACGTACTTCACTTATGCCCAATTTAAGCAGAAAATCAATCAAGATATTACACAGCAGTCACATACTGCAGGTTTCAGAGAAGCTCTAAATTCTCTTAGAAATCAGGAAAAGCAAACTGGAGCAGCTGTATGTGAAAATTCTGTGCACTACTTGCTACCAAAAAGACCTGTTAAAATTCAGGTTTATGTTACTGCATTGTCCTTTCGAAATTTTCCTTGGGAGGGTGGTAGGAAGAAATAACACCTTTTATTCTGTGAATAAATATGCAGAAATCATTTCCTAGAATTTATATAAACATTACGACCAACCAAAGAGTCAAAGGATTAGACCTACTTAACATATGAAAGGCTTTTTTCTTAATAAGATGCAGTAGAGTTCAATATTTCTATTTTTAATGATGACAAAGTCTTTATTACTCCCTTGAAAAATAGATCATAGAGTGGTTGATATTTTACTTTCAGTTTATTTTTATCCTTCTTAGCTAAGGAAATAGTATTTAAAAAATAATTATCTATGAGAAAAAGTGTTTACATTTAATATGACCAAATCTAAATAAATGTTCGAAAAATAAGTAGAATTTATTGTCTCTGAAAACAATTTTTTTTCAGTTTGTAACTAATATATTTTCTACTATATTGTGTATTGGGATTTTAATATATTATACCTCATCTTCCACTGCTGGGCATGGTGGCTCACACCTGTAATTCCAGCACCTTGGGGGCCTGAGGTGGGAGGATGACTTGAGGCCAGGAGTTTGAGACCAGCCTGGCAAACAAACAAACAAATTATATTTATACATAATATAAACAAATATATATATATTCACATATATATATTCCCATCTTCCATTTATTTTGTGTTTAAACTAGTTTATAATTGTTAAAATGTATTACTTTTTAATATTCTCTTTTTATTGCATGAGGAATAAACTTTAACAAAGGAAACAATTTACAATTTTTGGTAGGAACTGAAAAAACATTATTTAGGTTTTACTGGTAGAAAAACTATCTCAGATTTTGTTTTGTGTTTTCTAATAGATGTAAAGATTATCTTTTATATATGTCTTACAAAGATGTATCTTTTATATATAAGATATAAAGATATTCTATTAAGTTAAATTATGTTTTATAATTTTATGATGGAACACCAAAAGGAAAATTAATACTTAGGTAATATCTGTCATAAAAATAAAAATATATCTTGCAAATTTTAGAAATCACAAACAAAGAATGCTTGGAAAAAATACGTAACTTTGTGACAAAATACTCAGTTCTGTTAGTGATATATGAAGACGCATCTATCAGGCACTGGCATTTGTATCTGATAATATAAAGAAGGTTTAATGAATCCATGTCATCTAATACATTGAATTTCCATGGGGACCGTCTTCAAAAGAAAACATTTTTATAGTTTCGTAGATTATATTTGAGTCAAAGAAATAATTGACAAGAGAGACATGACTAAAATAAATATTTTAGAAGTCATACTAAGTTGTATTGAAAATAAAAAGAAAGGTTAAAATTAAATATCTTTAAAAGGGGATTTTGAAAAGAAAACACTCCGTGAGATAAGAGATAAATATATTTAGAGCAGAAGCAGCTACTGATAAAGCCTCAAGCATGGAACCAGCTTGGCGTATTCAAGACCTGGCAAACAGGCTAGTACAAAAAGAACAGAGTGAGTGGAATGTGAGTTGTAAAAGATGAGGTAGGACATTTAGGCCAAGATAGGAACATGTAGGGCATTGTAGAACAGGTAAGAAGTTTCCATTTTATTTTCAAAGCAATGAGAAACTGTTGAGATATCTGAAACAGGGACTAACATATCTAACTTACATTTTGAAGTGTTTAAATTCGCTGCTACAGGGAGAATACATTGTAGAAAGACAGGAACAAAGCAGGGAGGCAACTTGGGAAGATCCTGCCATCATCTGGGTGAAAGAGATATATAAAATAAAATTTGCCATTTTAACTATTTTTAAGTACACAATGCAGTGACATCAATTCAATTCACAATGTTGTACAATCATCACCACCATCTACAGATAATTGGACAAGGGTTTTATCAGTGGTAATGGTGGAAACCTCTAGGTTCCAAAACACATTTTGGAAGTGATACCAGAGGATTTGCTGATGGATTGGATATGGAATGTGAGGGGGGAAGAAAGTTTCCAAGATGAGTTCTGAGTTAATGGCCTAAGCCACTGAGTAGCTAATGGTGCCATAAATGGAAATAAAGGAAACTAAGGGACAGTAATTGAACAGTGGTGGATGAATCATCAAGTCTGCTTTGAATTTATTACGTTTTGGGATCAAGGTGTAGTTGTTGAGTGCACAGTTGAATATAAAACTGGAACCCAGGGAAGAGGTCAGAACCGAATATAAAGGTTTGGGATTCAGTGGCATGTAATCTGAGGCATAAAAATATCACTGATGAAAAGAGTTAGAGTTGGGGAAGTTTGACAATAAGAGTTTGTGAAAGGAATAAGCAGCCAGCAATGAGATTAAGAAGAAACATCTAATAAAGCACCAGGAAGAGTAGGGCATTGCAGACGCATAAAGAGAAAAATATTTCAGAGAGCAAAACATGTGGTTTACAAAACATGTATCATCTGCCACAGACGAATGAAGGAAGAAGAAAGAGAACTAACCATTGAATTTAGCAAAATGTTGATACTGTTGACCTTAAAGAAAATTGTTTGTATAGAATGAGGAGGTGTAAGTTTGATAGGAGTGGAGCATGAAGCTAATTGGAATTGAGAAAAAAGAGACTAGAAGTGGGAATAATTCTATTTAGGAAATGTATCACAGGGGAAAGAAGAATGTTGAGCAAAACATAAGGAGACGATGGAATAAATTTTTAGATGGCCAAGGTAGCTAATTAGTAGCATTATGCATGGAGTTAGACAGAATTTGGCAATGCAAAATAATTTTTAAAAAATTAAAACTGAGAAGGTAGGGTAGAAAAAAATGGAAAAGTCATAGAAAATATGCCTTTGTTCAGGTGAGAAGAAATGAGGTACAGAGAATTGGTGAAGTTATTGGCTGGGACAGGAGCAAAAACTTTTCTTCTATTGAAATATAAGGAAAGACAAATCATGAGTTATGGATATATTGCTGGAGTACTGTTCAATAGGTATTGAGTTTCAGTTTTCTGAAATGCAAAGTATTCTGGAGTTGGATGGTGTGATACTTTTTCAATAATGGAAAAGTACTAACATTACTAAAATATACACTTAAAATGGGAGAGATGGCAAATGTTATGTTTATGTGCATTTTACCACAATTAAAATATTTTTTAAATATTTTAGATTTGTGTCAGTAGCAAATTTTCAAAGTTCTAGTCTCATAGGTTTTGTATTCTCTGTGAATTAAAAAGAAATAATCTGTTATGAATGATGGAAGAAAGTATTAAGGTCTAAGAATGAGAAACAGAGAAGTAACTATCTTTCCATTAATTTTTACCTGTCTGCATATCTACTAATATAATTGTGAATGTTTTCTCTACAAAGTCTCACTATAGGTTCTTCTACTGCAGTAAATCATATTCTAGCTATGATCTCTCATTAGTACGTGAGAAACAAATTAGGAGAAAAAACAGCAATATAATGTTATTTCTAACTCTATCCTTGGGCCTATTAAGAACATTTGCACACTGTTTCAACGACTTCTTCAAATCAAATTAACCAACTGTTATCAAGTTTTACACTGTTTCCTGATGACCATCAATCCCAGGCTCTAACAATTACCCAGAGCTATAGTTCTTTATTACTCAACCTCTCCTGGTAATTCCAAAACTCAAGAGCCTGAAACTTTTATCAGGTCCTAGCTACAGGAAGATCTAGTTTTATCATCAACTACCATGTGCTAACTATACCCTGAATAGTCGTCTCAATCCTACCTAGATTTACAGTGAGCAAAATATATGGTCTGTGCATTTAGAATTACTAAAATAAAAAAAAATGAGGATTTTGTCCTAAAACACTTAAGATTTAAACTTCTTAAATTGTACACAGATAGATAACTTGAGACGAGACTGTTTTGTACTTTGGCGAATCAATTCTACTTAAAACGTAGGCAGTAGCTTTTCCAATAGCAGTTACAAGGTAATTTTTGCTTTCAGGACACAGGTGTCTAAGTGCTCAGTGGTCTAAATGAGGTTTCCACATGCCAGGTATTGTTCATCAGTGTGCAGTTTGTATCCTCATAAAAGTATACATCAGTAGTGCTCAGGGATACTCATTGGATTGGGTGTCACACTATTTCTTTGGCTCATAATGTGCGTCAAGGGATCCTACAGAAAAAGTCATTTGTAGAATTCCATCTACTCTTCTACAGGCAGGTATCCAGGTTCCATTGTTGGACAAATTATATCTGGTCAGTCCCTGATGCTATTTATAATTGTTTTCTCTTCTTTGATGTGAATGTTAGGAAATAAACAAGGAAAAATAATATATGTTCTTAAAAGAAAATTAGGTGAAATGTTATAATTAACAGTTGATCACAGAAATAGTGGCTATAATAACAATTAAGCGAGGTTAGATTTTTTTCATCTACATCTAGGTAGGTATCAGGTACATACTTTTTTAACTTGCATTTTTACATTCATGTGGCAAAATGCAAGTTAAAGATTCAGTTAGCAGTTAGTTATTTTCAAATATAATTTATCTACTACTTTCTGAGGTCTAAACGTTTAGGTAAGAATGCAGAATTCTCTTGGTGGTCGTCACTATAAAGTACACTCAGATGGAATTTACTCTCCACTCAATTCCAAAATAAAGACTTCAAATATTTGGTATCAAAAGTCCATGCCATATGAATCACAGTGTTTCCATTAACTTCATGGATTCTAGATATTTGGCAGTAGGTATTTTTTTTGGAATTTGAACTGGCAACTGATGACAACTTGTGTTTACTTGTAAGCACTCTGTTTCTCCTGCAGTACATTTTCACTTGCACTTTGATGTTGGGTTTCATGTTCCGGTAACATCTTTTTCTGTCCCTTCTACAGCTCACAGTGATGTGAGGCTCTTTTTCTTTCTCTTCTTTTTTTTTTTTTTTTTGGTCATCACTATAGATATTGCAAAGGAAACTTTCATCATCTCTTTGTCTTACTAGTGCCTTGAAAATTCATTCAAATAAGCTCCCTTTTCTTACCTGCCCATGCACAGGTAAGGGAATCACAGGGTCCTAAACAGCTGCAAATGAGATTTCAGATGCAGCACTCCTCCTCCAGTGGCTTTCAGGCCTGCTCCCTGGGGTCTTTGCCGAGCGAAATCTATAGACCAGACTCTGGCTATGGTAAGCTCATGAATGCCTGAATGTTCTTCTCTGCTAGCCCACATGATACAAGTTCAGCCTGATTGTTCCAACTTCTTTCAGTCTCCTTAGCTCCATGCCTACCCACCAGAGGGCAGCCTAGAGCGGCTCCCTGGTCAGGACCTTTGATAGATACCGTATATATCTGGGAAGGAAACTGAGGTACTCTTTTCTCCATAGAAACATTCTTAACAAAATTCCTCTGACAAATTCAGTGTGACTCAACAAACATAGAACAGAATTCTTAGCAGAGAAGCAGGACTACAGTGGTGTGGAATGAGTCATGGAGGCAAGTCAGATAGTGAGATACACCCAGCCAAAAGAAAAACTGCATAGTGCTTTGCATAAACACCTGAGTGGATAACAAGCTGGTAGATGTGATATTGGAAAAGAAGGGAGCCCTCACGTTCTGGAAATGGCAAAATACCTACTTCACATACGTAGCTTGCTTTTCATTGTTCGTTAGCATGCAATATTGCAAAACCACCATAAAAAATCCACAAACAAGGTAGTATTGAGATTAGATATTAGTAGAAAGTATAAAGGATGAGTGGAACTTTCTGGGAAGTTTATATATATATATATATATATATATATATATACATCTATATGTGTGTGTGTGTATATATATATCTGTTTTAATATTTGAAATTAGGAAAAAGTGGCTGGGCACCATGGTTCATGCCTGTAATCCAAGCACTTTGGGAGGCTGAGGCGGGTGGATCACTTGAAGCTAGGAGTTTGAGACAAGCCTGGCCAACATGGTGAAATCTTGTCTCTATGAAAAATATAAAAGTTAGCCGAGGTGTGAGGGAGGTGGTGGTGCACGCCTGCAATTCCCAGCTACTTGGGTAACTGAGGCATGAGAATCACTTGAACCTGGGATTCATCACGCCACTGTACTCCAGCCTGGGTGGCAAAGTAAGACTCTGTCTCCAAGAAAAATAAAATAAAATAAAATTAGAAAAAGTTTTGGAGAAACAATTAAAAGGCAAATTTTTTATGCTATATTGTTTTAATTTACAAAGAATACTTATATACGTTTATGGTGTACAATGTGATGTTTAGATGTATATCCACATATACTTGGAGTAAATCAATCAATACATATCTATCACCTCACAAACTTTTTTGTGATGATACATTCAAAATTTACTCAAAAAAGAGGCAAATATGCTAATTCATTAACATCATGAGAAAGGACACAATTCAACATTTTGCATAGATTACTTAAATCTCCCAAGTATAAAGTTTGTAAATTGCTGAGAGTATATATTACCTTTCAGGAATTATTACACAGTTTACATAGTATCTTAGTGATACAGTTTGTCTGTGTCCCCACCCAAATCTTATCTTGAATTCCCACCTGTTGTGGGAGGTAACTGAATCATGGGGGCAGGACTTTTTTCTGTGCTGTTCTCATGATAGTGAATAAGTCTCACGAGAGCTAATTGTTTTATAAGGGGGGGATTCTCTGCACAAGCTCTCTTCTCTTGTCTGCTGCCATGTGAGATGAGCCTTTCACCTTATGCCATGATTGCGAGGCCTCCCCAGCCATGTGGAACTGTAAGTCCATTAAACCTCTTTCCTGTATAAATTGCCCAGTCTAGGGTATGTCTTTATCAGTAGTGTGAAAACGAACTAATGCACTTAGTATCTTAACTCAATCTTTACTGTATTCTGGAGAAATTGAAGCTCAGAGATGATAAGAAATTGGTCCAATTCCAGCTAATAACCAAAGAATTTCAAATTCAGATCAAATTTTAAATCTATTCACTTTCAAAATACATTTTCTATCCTTTCATTTTTTTATTTTGCCTTGTATGGGGTTCCACACTTTTTAGAAATAGCATATAGTTTAACGGAATTTTATTGCTGTTGATGCTCACTCACCTTCAAATCTATTAACTTTCCTTCGTTTCATTCTCCAAAATTTAACCAGAGATTTAGAAGAAAGAAAAAGATAAATATCATCCAAGACATCAGAGTGAGGAGAAACAGAGATTCATATGGCAGAAAGTGATGCTACAATAGACCTAATAGCTGTGGGATGACATATGTCAAAACATGGCCTTTGAAAGACTAGTTGAGAAGGACACATAATGGAATCTTATGAATTTGGCTATAGCTCAAGACATTTGTTTGCAAGTGTCTGATATCTAATCAAACTAGCCTAAGCTAAATGGTAGATCTGCTGGTGGAAATCTGGGATAGCAAACAAAATAGAGAGTGCAGCTAAGAAACTAAGTCTTAGTAAGACAAAAACCAAATAATCACATCCCTGTGCCCCTCCATATTTGTTTATTTCATGGTTTAATTCTGAACATTTATTATGACTTTATCACCATCTTTCTCTGAGAGACTGTATTAGCTCACAACCTCTTCTTCCACCAGCCCATGTTTGAAAAATAATGTGGATATACCTAGAGAATTGCATTGGCTCGATGCCAGCTAGATCAGGCAGTGTGGCAGGGTCCCCAGCATTGTACCCCACACAGAGTCCTACGCCCAAGGAAAAGGTGGTGCATCATGCTGTGGTAGCTTCCCCAAGGACAAAGGGAACCACAGCCTGTGCTCTCCAGAGACTGAGGATTGCCTACTTGTGAAGGCTGACAGCAACTCTGCCTTCATTAGCAGCAGGGTCCTGTGCCCCTGCATTCACCCTGAGAACAGGCTCTCCCTTCACACTGCTGTGTCTACTGCTGCTGAGGTTCAAAGTACTTGCTCCCTGGGACCTAGAAGTCATCTGCCTACCTGGGCCTGCTCACTTTCACAGCAATCCTACAAACAGCAGATCCACTGCACAATTGCAGGCACCCTGAGGTCAGGCTGTCATACACATTACTGTGTATTGCTCTATCCTACATACTACAGTCTATGCTTATTTGCACCACTTGGCAGCCGAAGAGTGGGTCTACCTGGCTTGGCACAAACCCCCACCCAGGGCTCAAGAATGCCACCCAGGAGAGTAGGGAACAGCCTACCCAGTCTAGCACCACTAGCATCTCCCAGCGATCTAAAGATGTGACCACCCAGCTTGCTGCCAACACCATTGCTGGCACCCAACAACATGTGCCACCTGAGTACCTGGAGACTGGCTCACCAAGCCATTCGTAGCTACAACTATCATTCTCCCAGAGATCTGAAGATGGAATCCCTCAGGTTGCTGCCAACACCACTGCTGGCAACCAATAGCGTATCCACCTGAGCACCTGGGAACTGATTCACCAAGCCCATCATAGCCACAGCTATCATTAGCGAGTACTGCCTGTGACCCAGAAGGTTGTTCAACCACAGCTACTACCATCGCCCATGCCCAGGGGCCCAAGAACCTGCCCACCTATCCAGCTGACCATGGCCACTTCTGGCCACCTGGAATCCTAAGAATTAACCTCCCTGAACCCACTAATACAAAAGCCTGCATACACTACTTGGGGGCCCAAAGAGAGGTGCATTTGGCTCACCACTGTTACCACTGGGGCTTGAGAAATGGCCCACCTGGCATCCCTAAGTCCAGTAAAGCCTTACCAGAGACTCCACTAACAACCATATCCAAATCTGTGAGGAAATCATGACACTGTTCACAACCAAAAGTAAATCATATGGGAGACTTTAACAACTTGCAGGATTAGATAGATCATCTAGAAAGAATATCAACAA
The DNA here is from genome assembly GCF_003255815.1 of Theropithecus gelada. Taxonomy (NCBI): domain Eukaryota; kingdom Metazoa; phylum Chordata; class Mammalia; order Primates; family Cercopithecidae; genus Theropithecus; species Theropithecus gelada. Next base: position 164,529,832 of record NC_037672.1, on the reverse strand, counting down.
AGAAACATTGGATTTAAACTGCATTTAGGCCAAATGAATCCAACAGACATATACAGAACATTTCATCCTACAACTGCATGATATACCTTCTTCTCATCAGCAGATGAAATATTCTCCAGGCTAGACCATACCTTAGGCTACAAAACAAGTCTCAACAAATTTTAAAAAATCAAAATCATATCAAATATTTTCTTGAACAGCAATGGAATAAAACTAGAAATCAATACTGAGAGGAACTTTGCAAACTGTACAAATACATGGAAATTAAACAATGTGTTCCTGAGTGAACATTGAATGAATAAAGAAATTAAAACAGAAATGAACAACTTTTTAAACAAATGAAAATCGAAACAGCACACTGAAACTTATGAGATACAGTGAAAGCAGTGTTAAGAGGCAAGTTTATAGGAATAAACACCCCCATCAAAAAAGTAAAGAGATTTCAAATAAACAATCTAACAGTGTATCTCAAGAACAAGAAATGTGAAACCAAACCCAACCAAAACCAAAATTAGTAGAAGGACAGAAATAACAAAATCAGAGCAGAACTAAATGGTATAAAGTGCATTAGTCTGTTCTCACGTTGCTAATAAAGACATATCCTAGACTGGGTAATTTATAAAGTAAAAAGATTTAACGGACTCACAGTTCCATACAGCTGGGGAGACCTCACAATCATGAAGGAAGGCAAAGGAGAAGTAGAGTCACGTCATATAGGGTGGCAGGCAAGTAAGCTTGTACAGGGGAACTCCCATTTATAAAACCATCAGATCTCATGAGACTTATTCACTACCACGAGAACAGTATGGGGGAAACGGCCACCGTGATTCAATTATGTCCACCTGGCCCCGCCCTTGATACATGGGAATTATTACAATTCGAGGTGAGATATGGGTGGCGGCGACACAGTCAAATCATATCATGGAGACTACAAAAACAAACAAAAAATCAACAAAATGAATTTTTTTGAAAAGACAAACAAAATTGATAGGCCACTAGCTACACTAACTAACAAGAAAAGAGAGAAGACCCAAAAAGCAAACTTAGAATTGACCAAAGAGACATTACAACAGAAACAAAAGATTACGAGACTATTTTGAACAACTACACACTAGCAAACTGCAAAATCTAAAGGAAATGGATGAATTACTGGACATATACAAACTACCAAGATTGAATCAGGAAGAAATACAAAACTTGAGCAGAGCAATAATGAATAATGAGATTGAAACAGTAATTAAAAGTCTCCTAACAAAGAAAAGCCCAGGTTTGATGGCTTCACTCCTAATTCTACCAAGTGCAAAAAAAATAACTAATACCAATTCACCTCAAACTATTTCAGTAAATTTAAGAGGGGGCAATTCACCTTACTCATTCTATGAGGACAGCATTACCATGATGCCAAAACCAGACAAGGTGCAACAACAGAGAAAACTACAGGTCATTATCCCTGATGAACATAGACACAAAAATTCCCAGCAAAATAGCAGCAAACAGAGTCCAACATCAGACCAAAAAAAAGCCATCATTAAGTGATATTTATACCAGGTATGCAAAGCTGATTCAACATATGTAAATTAATAATTGTGGTATATCACATCAACAGAATGAAGGACAAAACCCACATGGTCATCTTAGTAGACACAGAAAAAGCATTTGATGAAATTCAGCGTCCCTTTATGATAAAAACTCTCAACAAACTAGGCATAAAAAGAAACTAATAAAGGCCATATGTGACAAACCCACAGCTAACCTTATACTGAATGAGGAAAAGTTGAAAGCCTTTCCTTTAAGAATTGGAGTAAGACCAGGTTGCAAACATCTACTGCTCCTAGTCAAGAAAGTACTTGAAGTCCTAGCCAGAGCAATCAGGCAAGAAAAAGAAATAAAAGAAATCCAAATTGGAAAAGAGGAAGTCAAATTACCCCCTCTCTAGAGACAACACGAACTTCTACCCAGGAAAACCTAAACACCTCATCAATATGTCTCAATCTGATGAATAAACGTAGTGAAGTTGCAGCATACAAGACCGATATATAAAAATCAGTATCATTTCTACACACCAATAATGAACTACCTGAGAAAGAAATCAAGAAGATAATCAACTAGCTGAGAAGAGATCAAGAAGACATTTACAATAGCTACAAAAACATGATAAATAAATTGAATCAAGGTGATAAAAGACCTCTACAAAAGCAAAACTACACAATATTGATGAAAAAAACTGAACACACAAACAAATGGAAAGGCATCTCATGCTTATGGAACGGAAAAATACTATCAAAGCAATCTAAAAATTTGATGCAATGCCTATTTAAACACCAACATCTTTCTTCCCAGAAATTGAAAAAAACAATTTTAATATTTCTCTAGAACCAAAAATTATTCATCCAACAAGGCACTAAATCTAGAAGATACAAGGAACTTGAACAACTCAGCAATGAAAATACAAATAGTTTCCCTAAAAATGGGCAAAGGATATAAATACACATTTCTCAAAAGAATATATATAAATTGTCAAGAAGTATATACAAAATGCTCAAAAGTATTAGTCATCAAGAAAATGCAGACCAAAATCACAATTCTGTATCACCTTACTCCACTTAGAATGTCTGTTTTCTAATGGCTGTTATTAAAAAGACAAAAAATAAAGGATGCTGGTGAGGATACAGAGAAAAAGGAACTCTTATACACTATTGATAGAAATGTAAATTGGCATAGCCACTATGGAAAACAGTATGGAGATTTTTTAAAGAACCAAAAATAGAACAATATGATCCAACAATCTCACTACTGGTTATTTATCCAAAGGAAAGGAAATCAGTATATCAAAGGGTTACTTGCAATTTTATGTTTATTGCAACACTATTCATAATAGCAAATATATAAAATGAACCTAAGTGTTCTTCAATAGATAAATGAATAAGGAAAATGTGGTATATATACACAATGGAGTGCTATTTAATCAATAAAACAACCAAATTCTGTCCTTTGCAGCAGCATGTGTAAAACTGGAGGTTATTGTGTTAAGTGAAATCAGCCAGAAACTGAAAGAAAAATATTTAATATTCTTATTATATGTGATAGTGAAGAAATTTCATCTCATGAATATAGTAGTTAGAGTAAAAGATACCAGAGACTGGGAAGAATGTGAGTTGGGAGGGAATTAAAAGAGGTGGGAGGGAATTAAGAGAGGTTGGATAATGGGTAGAAACATAAAGTTAGATAGAAGAAGTATGTTTTAATGTTAAATAGTAGAGTATGGAGACTATAGTAAATAAGAAAGTATTGTGTATTTCAAAGACTTGAAATGTGTTCAACACATATAAATGATAAATACTCAACATGATGGGTACCATAAATGCCCTGACTTGAACTATTACCTTTCCTATGCATTTAACAAAAAAATCACATGTATCAACTACATATATATAAATATTATATATCAATAAAAAATAGTGTTGCTGGACTTCAAGTGGCCTGACTTGGTTTTATGGCCACCACAGAGATTAGTAATTGCAACTTTGGAAAAATGTTTTAGTATTATTTCCCTGGAAGACCAAGTCTGAAACCAACATTTTAGGGGGCTTCCAAACCTAGAAAAGTGATAGTGAAAGAAAAGGCAGCATGGGAGGAAAGAAAGAAAGGCAAATAACAAAATTGGCCAAAGCATCATCATAAAGTACAGCTGATTTCTTGTCAAGAAGATTCAAACAAGACTTTATGAAAACATAGGACCTCAGAATAGTTACTAGAAGTGGAAGAGAATTTATTCAACAGCTCCTTTCCATCTCTTATCTCTCATGAGTCAACGTTTACCCCATTGGATATCAACTATCCTCACTTTTCCAGGTTTTATTCCCTGGCCTCTGAAGGCAGCTCCTGGAGAAGCTGGATCAGTGCAAGAGTAGCAGCAGCATTCACCACACATGACGTAAACTGCACAGTGAGTCACGAGTTAAAACTGGCCATTGGCCCTATTTATTTGCTGGCTGGAAACTGAAAATGTCATTAATCTGATAAGGTGGACTGTATCATGGGTTCTGAGAAGGTCATATAGTATCTTGAACCTTAGTAGTAAGTAAGTGTGGAATGGATGGCATAAATGAGGTGTGCAATGAGAGGCATGAGACTATCTGACTGGACTCTGAGCAATATGGGGACAGGTTGCTGCATCAGACTGAGTTGAAGAAAATATAAGAGTGCTAAAATGATATAATGTATGCCATGATGGTGCTGACAGAGCACTATGGGCTTCTCTCCAATAAACAGCAAAGTCATCATTCTATGGCCTATAAGACTGTGATCAGTTCAGACCTTCCTGGATTGCCAATCAGTTACCTTGAGCAGAAATCTATAGTCACGGGAGAGTATGCATGCATGTAGACTAGGACCTGTATATTGGGGTATTATCGTAGCTTGGCTCAGACACCTGTTCTTTATTAATTAATATAGCTAAGGCTATTGGCCATTTTAGGAGAGGGGCATTTACAAAGATCCACACATGGAGTACATAGTAGGTGAGAGATGGGAGTTGGAGGAAAGCATGATGGGAAATGGAGAAATAAATCAGAGAAGAGGACAACAAAAATTCATGAAGACTTTGAGGAATAAGGAGAGAGATGTAAAAGAAGAGATAGAAATGGAAGAGGGAGCCAAAAAGATGTACACACACACACACACACACACACAAGGGAACAGAGAGACATATGGAGAGAAGAGTGAGTGAAAGGACGGGAAGGAGGCAGAGGTAGATGATGAGATGATCAATAGTATGAGAGAGAGAGAAGACGTGTTGGTATGCTGATCACTGCTCAGATGATTATATGCTCCCCCAGTTCATTTTTTAAAAAGCAAGTATTCTGGCATTGCTGGAAAATCAGCAGAGAATTTATGATGTGGCTAATTTTGTGAATTTGAACACGCCGGGCATCAAAGAATGCTATATCTCATATTTTCCTTTTTATGATATTTCATAAACAAAACTCTCCACTCTGTATTCATTATGATCACAAAGATCAAGGCTTTTACTAGAATAATATATTAAATGTATTTGAGAAGTCAAGTAAAGGAATCATCAGAACACTTAAGGAGATTCAAAGAGCCACACAGGTCATACCACATGTTTTTTCTCTCTGTAGGCCTGGGGAGGAATGAAATAATAATTTCTAAAAACAACATAAAATTAAGCTCTCAAAAATGTCTGTACATTTATGTCTATGTAATATGCACAAACTGCCACATTTTATGTCTACCTTTATATAAGTTTGCATCTACGTAACAAATCCTGTCAATTTAACTCCAAAAGTATTTCTGATATCCAGTACAACGTCCACATTTTTATCACTCCTCAGCTGGATGTGAAGTACTTTGTCTCTGTCCTGATTATATGGTTTTTGTTTTGTTTTGTTTGTTTTGTTTTGCTTATTTATTATACATCTTCCCTGTTACAGAATGTGAACTCCAGGAAAACAGAGATTTGTCTGTCTTGTTCATCACCATCCAAACACTCAGAACAGTCCCATTAGCTAGAAACAAAACAGTTGTTTTATGCTAAAACAATCTGCCATTCACTGATGCCCTTTCTGAAGGCATCCCCTTCAGTTCACTGTTACTACACATCTGTCCTAGATTACTTATTTTCTAGTTTATGTTTTAGTAAATTAAATTACATAACGTTGATACTTGCATGTAAATTATAGGTCGTCTTTTTGTTTCCTGTACTACCACATTTTTACAGACATACTAGTGAATAACAGTGAAAATATATTCTGTGTCATCTGTTACTGGGCATTGTCTTGATCATAATCATTATTATGCAGTAGTATTAAATATTTTCTGTTCAATAATAATTGATATTCTAAACACTGACCCTGAGTACCATGTTATAACCCAAAGTTACATTGTGTGCTGCATTTTGTGTTGATTTTTCAATCGTATTTTTTTCTTAATTATTTCAAAGACAAATGTTATACTTATTCTCTCTTTCTCTCAACAGACCACATGTATCTCTTAAATGGATAAGTGATTAATTAGACTATGAAAGCCTCTGGGAAAAACTGTAAAATAGAGAGTGAACTTTGCCTGCAGTAACACAAGATTACCTGTTAACATAGCAGAAACTATGACAAAATATATTCACATTTTGCCCTTCATTGAACAGGGTGATATCCATACACTCAGGGTCTTAAGAGGTCTTGTTTCCTAGGTTTACTTTTTACATGGGATGTAAAACATCCTCTTCATTAAGCACTGTCACTTTGGAAAGCAGGAAATTCTTATAATGACAGAATATGGGGTGAGGTTTGAAAAGAGATGTATTCTGACATGGCTTATTGTTTTTTGTTTTCATGTCGTGTACTTTATTTGACTCCTCAGAACATATCTAATATTTCATCCTTCACTGTTAGTTAATAACAAGCTATGGTTAATCCAGGAGATGCATATGGTTGTGCATGCTCTTTCAATTCCAGGAGCTAAAATAAGGCCTCAAAACCTCTATTTTTTTCATTCCAAATATCAAATTCACTGAATATCAGGCATTTATCATTTGTCTGGTGAATCCTAGACATGAAAGACAGCTTGCTGTTGATAATATGAAGAAAACACCTAAACATACCTCCACTTAGAGGCTGATTCTCCTTGTCTGTATTAACTGACTTTTTCTCTTATTAAATATGACATTATAGTGTGTCTGCGTACCCTTGGCCAACTTCTAAACTAAAGGAAAGCATTTTTCCTCTCTGTACCTTAGCATTGGATATAGAGTCATCAAAAATCATTGCATATGACAAAATTCAAATATTAGCACATTACTCTTGGCCTGATAACAAGGTAACTGTCAGACATAAGCACAAACTAATAGTTTAGTTACATGACAAATCCATTAAGAAGGGAAAGCTAGTCAATTTATACCTGCTTTCTGGAAAAGCATGTGGGTGCAACATTGATGCATTGACTTTTGAAAGACTTTCAACTGTATGCAGACAGAATTGTGAAATCAATGATTTAAATAATTTGACAGGAGCTGGAGACTATTTATGCAGATATTCTCAATAGCTCTCTCTAAGTCAAAATATATGTATCATTTGGGAAGAGTTATTTGATGATATAAACTATAATCTTACTCATAAATATAAATATAATACCTATATTATAATATATATAAATATATTTACGTATATATTTATATTTGTATATTTTTATATAAATATTATATCCATAGTAATGAAGGAACAGTTGCAACCCAGAGGTAGTCTGCAAATTTTGTTTTCTGTATTATTCTGTTATTTCAAACATTTCCTCACCTTTAAAACAAATAAGCATTAAAAGAAACCAGGTTGACTAATATCCTCAATGTGCTCTCTCAAACCTGATATTGATTAGTTTAAGGAGTGAAAAAAATAACTAAATGTTGTAAACTGGAGCAAAATTTTATCCAAGTGTTAAATTCTATAATCAATGCAGAAAGTCAAATTGAGAATATTCACAATTATTACTGAGTAATATTAATGTTAAAAACACCAATAATATCAATGTTGTCAAGGGTGTGAAGGATCAAACACTCTCATAGTTTGCTATGGTCGTGCAAATTGCTAGTCATTTCTTTAATCTATTTAGTTTACCTACTAAAGTTAAATATATATCTGTGTAAGTTAAGGCAGTATCACTCCAGAATTTATGAGTGTGCTTCTACAAAAATATCTCCATAAAAATGTTCATAGTGCTTTGTTTATCATAAACCCAGATTGGATACTATCTAAATGTTCATCAGCTGGAGAATGTGTAACTAAATTATAGAATGTTCATACAGCAGAATACTACTAGCAGTAGAAAAGAATAGACTTCTACAAGGTAAAAAAACATAGACACATTTTGCAAGCATAGGGTTGAGCCAAAGAAACTAGACATCAAATAATAAATAATATGAGTTCCGTTTTCATCTAGGATACAGGAAGCTAGCAGTGTAACTTCCAGATCTAACAATGAGAAAATCTGGGTACAGTACAAAATAATAACTTTGACTGAACCCATCAAAGAATCAGGTTTACAGAGCTGTCTAAGTAGCCTAAATTCTAAAGAAGGACAGGTATTTTCAATGAGAAATAGTGGATGTTGACTGATATACCTGTGGCAGACCACATAGAAGGCACCAGTTGTCCAAACAGTGGGTAAGAAAACATGGATGAAAATTGAAAACGAAAAAAATGCTAAAGGCCAGATATGGGTTACTTGCAACAATATGGAACCCATGGGCGCCTGCGGAGAAATAAAACTTCTCTGGAAATCTTAGTGATTCTAAAAAAGCCCTCCTCTCCTGAGACGAGGAAAGAAATGTATACAATAGAAAAATAGAGAGTACTTGCTTTCACTTCCCCTGGGAACATTTTACTCTTCACATACTATTAGATTAGTAGTCATTTTTCTAGCGTGTTGCTCTGACCTAAAAGGATAATAAAACAACTTCTTTTTTCCAGATACAGCCAAATGATTCCACCCTGGATCCATTTCCTAAAAGAATTCCTAAGGTGCCAGGAAGCTTGGAATGCTCTCTTCCTATACAGATATTAATATTCACATTCCAAATACTATAAGCAAGACTTTATAGATGGTTGTAGGTTGTAAAAGCCAGAGATTCTTGGGGTTAACTCTCCCATGGAAAGATGTCTTTACCTTGCAAAAATAAAGGCGAGAATTCAGGATGATTTCCATTTAATTTTAAGGAGCAAAAGTTTTTATATTATTGTATTCTTTATTTTGGGGAGGAGAAGGGGACTTGTGTCTCTTACTGTCTGTAAATTGAGAGAGTCCATTGTTCTTTACCCCTTGCCTTTGGGCTAGTTGGCTAGTCATGCAGGAGAGTTTCCCCTCTTGCTTTTATCTCATTGCACAAAGGGTCATGTCTATGGAGAGAGGGACTGGCACACTTATTTACTAAAAGAGAGCTAACAATAAATTTGTCTCAGATCCAAGAGCTCATCTGCTCACATTCAGGATATTAATAGAGATGAAAATAAAAAAACCTAACAAAGACCCCCACACAGGGAGACTTCACATTCACCTATGGATTCTTTTCTATGAAACTCTGTAAGGTGCTCAGTAGAAAGACTGGCAGGCGTACAGGAGACCAGAGAGAACTTCTGTGGATGGTGGTGGTGTGAAATAGATAATTGGAAGCTGATGGTGAAGGGCACAAAAACCTCAGCCACCTGCCTAGACCCTACTCTCATACAGAGCAAAAGGTTTAAAATGCTGAGAAACTGACAGCAAGCCATCTCACCTTCAGAGCATAGGAGAAGATTGATCGTGGCTAGCAGAAGTACAGGTCAAAAACAAAGCCAAATAGGAAACAATCTGGGACCCAATATCTTTTTTTTTTTTTTTTTTGAGATGGAGTTTTGCTCTTGTTGCCCAGGCTGGAGTGCAATGGCATAATCTTGGCTCACCACAACCTCCACACCTCCCAAGTTCAAGTGATTCTCCTACCTTAGCCTCCTGAGTAGCTGGGATTACAGGTATGTGACAGCATGCCTGGCTAATTTTGTGTTTTTAGTAGAGATGGGGTTTCTCCATGTTGGTCAGGCTGGTCTTGAACTCACAACCTCAGATGATCCGCTTGCCTCAGTCTCCCAAAGTGCTGGAATTACAGGCGTGAGTCACGGTGCCTGGCCTGGACCCAATACTTTATATCAGTACCGTTAAAAATCTTCTACTAATATGAGAGATGCAAGAAACTCTCTCATATGCAAGATCTGTCACAGATAAGGAGTAGCTTTTTTCTACCACAGGGAACAGGATAGGGACAATAAATAACTGACATTCCCAAGCTCTAAGACTATGGCTTGACTAAAACAATGAACAACCATGTAGGCCACCTAACATCAGCCTAATAATCATCAAGTAGCAGGTAATAAAGGCATATTGTTTCCAGAGGGACAAGGGCATACAAGGAAACTCCCTTTATGTTAAAGACATGCAGATAGAAGTAAAACTCTGAGTGTAAAACACTAAGAAAAATATTCCAGCATCCCTGTTTTCACTTCAAATTCAAAGCAATAGCAGCTAACTACCAGCAGAATTTAAGCATAGCAACAACAAAATATCATCCCAGCGAAGTCCTGACTAGATTCACCCAAACCACCAAGGTGAATGTCTGAGAGAAGAAATGTACCTATTTTCAGGTGTTAATATGATTTACTTCAGTTTCTACTGTTCTACGCCTAATATCCAGGATTTAACAAAAAATTTAAGTGCATACACAAAATAGGCTTAAAAATAATGAGGATAAAAACAATAAATATAACAAGACACAGAGACGACCAAGGTGCTGAAATTATTTGACAAAGTATTTTAAAATAGCAATGATTAATATGTTAAAGGGGACAACATCATAAACAGATGGGAAAATGTTAGAGGATAAATGGAAATTATAAGAAGATATTGGCCAGGCACAGTGGCTCACACCTGTAATCCCAGCACTTTGGGAAGCTAAGGCGGGTGATTGCCTGAGCTCAGGAGTTTGAGACCACCCTGGGTAACACAGTAAAACCCTGTCTCTACCAAAATACAAAAAATTAGCTGGATGCGGTGACACACACCTATAGTCCCAGCTACTTGGGAGGCTGAGTCATGAGAATTATTTGAGCCCCAGAGGCGGAGGTTGCAGTGAGCCAAGACCGTGCAACTGCACTCCACGTTGGGTTACAGAGTGAGACCCCATCTCATAAAAAAAAAGAAAAGAAAAGGCCTGGTACTGTGGCTCATGCCTGTAATCCCAGCACTTTGGGAGGCTGAGGTGGGTGGAACCTCTGAGGTCAGGAGTTCAAAACCAGCCTGGCCAACATGGTGAAACCCCGTCTCTACTAAAAATATAAAAATTAGCTGGATGTGGTGGTGGGGGCTCACACCTGTAATCCCAGCTACTCAGGAGGCTGAGGCAGAAGAATCACTTGAACCTGGGAGGTGGAGGTTGCAGTTAGCAGAGATCACACCATTGCACTCCAGCCTGGGTGACAGAGCAAGACTCTGTCTCAAAGAGAGAGAGAGAGAGAGAGAGAGAGAAAGTATCAAATGAAAATTTAAAAACTTGTAGCAAAGTATGAAAAATAATTATTTATCTGAGCTCACAAATGAACTTAAGACAGTTAAGAAAATAATGGGGCCGGGCGCAGTGGCTCAAGCCTGTAATCCCGGCACTTTGGGAGGCCGAGGCGGGTGGATCACGAGGTCAGGAGATCGAGACCATCCTGGCTAGCATGGTGAAACCCCGTCTCTACTAGAAATGCAAAAAACTAGCC